>NC_081414.1:309289163-309376663 GCF_030272615.1 Cryptomeria japonica
AAACAAAATGAATATTGAAAATGTCGGAAAATTAAATGACTAGTTCTGTTTTGATGATTCTTACAAAGAAGGTAGCTAGAAGAGGGTGTTTTAAGAAACAGTCACTTCAACTTTCAAATTATCACATCTTTGAAAGAAAATGAAAAAAAAAAGTACTATCTTACAAGTAATCTTTTTAACATCATGGGTGCGTGCTTTGGCACGTTTCTTTCCTAAGCAATTCATATGGTGTGCACAAACCTACATTTTATTGTTATAAGTGTACTTCCACTTTATTTGAGGCTTTGATGAACATTTGAAATCAAGCGAGGAAAAGGTAAAAAGCATCTTTGCATGGAGAAGATCATCAACATTGATGTCTGGTGTGCTTACTTGTGTAATTATGTTATTGCCGCACTAACATTCATCCTAAAACATTAAATTGGAAAAATAAGCTAATTATAATCTTCGAAAGATATAGACGCATATGCACAATGGGAATAATACAAGCCACGCCCAACACAATACACACCACAATTCATCTTAAACCGTTAATTGGAAAATGAAGCAGAAATCGACTTGCAAGGATCTACATGCATATAGCCCATACGATTAAATTGTATCAGCAATTCACGACCAATGGAGCTTTAGCTACATATAAGCTTGCAATGAGAAACCCAAAATCGCGCCGTAGTTACATATGGGTTTTACATATCATAGTGAAATCTCATATTGGAAAACATGCATACATATCCATCCCGCTTTTCAAGCCTGATCAAATTAGTAATTATGAAAAAATCAAAGATTCACCCCATAATGACACACTTCGCCTTGAAAATAAGGAAAAACATAGGAAAACATAAAATCTTGCCACCGATTTGAAGTTCCACAATTTGATTAATATTACCAATTAAACCCTACAATAAGAGATGCAACCTAGTCCTATTCTGATGAAGCAAACGCAGGCTTATAGTTAAAAATCAGAAACTACCAAAACTCGTCAAATCGAAAGACTAATCAGAGTAATATGGCTTGAAATTTCAAGGATTTTTTCTGTTAAAAGACTACCTTTGAATCAAAACACCATCATCTCCCAAGCAAGTTCACATTCAACTATGTAGTTTGACTGGCACTCCAACCAAGTCTTGCATCTTTACATATGTTTACAAGTTGTTACCACGTTCCTTCTCGGAGCTCTATATTCCACATTCCATTTCTACTTTAAAAATCTTTCGAAACACTAGCAAAAAAATTTTAAATTGATTCAGGACAAAATCCAACAGCCAGGTGTGTATCATGTAATCCCTATTTCTTGTATGGCTTCCATACCGTAACGGGGTATAAAAGCCCTCAATCATTCCCATCGATTGCATTTGAGACTCTGCCCTCATCCACTCCCAACTGTATATACCATCAAGGTCTTCGTCCCACTCATCACCGCTTTCATCCAAGTCCTCTTCATAAAGCCATTGATAATAGTCATATTCACGGTAGGACAGAGAATCATATTCATAATCATATGCATTGTAATCTTCTCGGTCAGAGAAATCAGTGTCATCAACCACAGGGCCCAGGAAAACCTTGAACTTACACAAGCGCTCGGCCAGGGACTGCTGCATAGCTACATTCCAACAGCCTCGAATATTCAAGTGTTCCAACACCGTGCATGTGTTTAAAATGGCTTCAATACCCAGGTCAGTAAACAAACCGTAACACAGCTCCAAATGCTTCAAACGAGACGTGCTCAGCAATAGCAAATGCTTCATCGTCTCTCGGGGTTCCCCTCACTGTAGATAGCGGATGCATATTTCTGATCAAATGTGTGAGGAACTTGCAGTGCTTCCCCAGGATCTCCAATGAAGAATAAGTCATCTTCTCACACCAACTGATATCCAGGTACGTGACAGTCGCCAATCTAGGAGCCACTTGCATAGCAATCGTATCTGTTACTTCACTCATCGGTATCCGTAAGACCTCTAGATTATGAGCACTGCAGACACATAATCACAGATACGAATCAACACACTGCCACAATAAATAAGAGGAATGTGCAATTTTTATTTTCTCTCACAGGCAATCTACCAAACCAGTTTCACATTCAAGAGAGCCCTTTAAAAATCTTCTGTAGCTCACTGTCAAATGAATGATATCCTTGCCCTCCTCCATAATACCTTGGATTTTGGCACTGTACTCAGCTTCCAGGATTTGCAGTTTATTAATTTGTGCGTATATATACCAATTCTCACAACTCGCCTTAGCTTTGTACTTAGCTATCACTAGGTGTGTTAGACAATGGTTGTACCTCTACCCACTAACGTGTAGATCTAACTAGTCGACTTACGAGCATTTAACACTGAAGAAAGAGTACAAGACTAGAACATTATTAAAGAATGAAACCTGAGAGTCTTCCAACTAATATTTGTTCAGAAAGGACTGCAAAAAGCATAAATTTTGGTGGCAACTACATTGTTTATTAAACAAAACTAAAGAAACTTGAGTTTTAGAAATAGATAAAACCAAGATAATCTAACGTATAATTTTGTTGGTTCCCTACACCAACCTCTTTTCTTCAGCCTTTTCACAAGTTCCTTCCCACCACACTTTCCAAAGATTACAGCACCTAAACCACGAGACAACTGTAGGTCAACTTTTGGCAATGATCTAGAGAAATCCTGGAAAAGAGTGGTGATGTGTCTGAATAGACACTCTGAATAGACACTCTTACTACTGTAAATCTAAATGGGATTGAAATGTTCAATAGCTTTAATGCAGAGAGTATCTCTCAACTCCTCTGCCCTCATCTCTCAACCAGGCTGCTCGATAATTCATAGACTCAAAACCTGAAAATAAACCCTGCCTCTGCAAAAGGAAATAATCCATGATATTTTGCCCATCACAAGGCAGATACAATCCTAAAAAAACCAGAAACTTTCCTACCAACCGCATTTTTCCCCTCCATCGCAAGAACCAGTTTAGTTGCGGGGCTCCCACTTTTCTTCATTTCTTTTTTAGCTGTTCGTGATTTTTATTTTTGTTGGTAACTGACAGTTATGTCAGCCCTTTTTTGGGTGCTTTCTCCTTTATGAGAATGGTTTATTCTCAGATTTGAGTCTATGAATTATTGAGCAGCCTGATTGAGAGACGAGGGCAGAAGAGACTTGAGAGATACTCTCTGCATCAAGCTTAACCATTATTTAACTAGAAGCAATGAGAACCACTTGCAAGACCCTACTCAGAGATAAGTTAACTAGGCTTGATTTGGGTAAACTCAATGGTTGTTAATCACACTTAGTGTCAAAATAGTGCTGATATGGATGACCTCTCAGAAAGTTCCAATGTTTCAACCCTATGAGCATAACCTAACCTAGATGCAATTAATGTGAAACAAACCATTAAAGCTCCTGAGAGAGGGTTCACATGAACCATATGCAAATGAAAAATGGGTCAATAAATTTGACTCAAACTATGTAGTTAAATGCTGACAAATCATCATGATAAGACCGTACTCAATCATGCTCACTAAACCGTGCATGAAATTAAGACAGACAAAAGTTGTCTCAGAGCTGTCCATATAGCTAAGCAAAAGGGATCTGTTGATCATATGTGGGTTGTATATTTTACTCTGGTTTCTTTCGCTTTGCTTGATCTCATCTTCCAATTCTTCTTGGAAGTTGTTTCATCTGCCAATCAAAATCCAATAGACCAGAGCGTGTTGCTTTTATTAGCTTATCATCTTTAAATATTCTTCTGTACTTTCAAACCAAACTTGTTTTATTTTTCGTCAACTCCATACCAACAACAATAAAAGCCTAGGAGATTTGCATCCTGCCGCATATGCACGGCTACCAGACTTTTTATGGGATGTTCAGAAAATGTATGAAGTTCATTAATTGTAAATGGAATTTTTAACATTTAGTTTTGTACCTTCCACCTGCCAAAACATCAAATTGGAAAATTTAAATCATTTTACCTCAATATCCAATTTATGAATTGAAGTACCCTTTAGTACTAGATAATAATTCTGATCTTATAATTTTCCAAATTTGCCAAATTTGTAGTGTCACAACTGCTACATGTAGAGAATACTGGGTTCCCTCGTCTGTATATTTTTCCAAAAGGCAAATCAAAAGACGATGCCGCCTCCACTTTTTGTGAAGTTGCTCTTCGAATTCATGAGTTCCAAAACATGATATAGACACCCGCACCTGACATTATTGGACGATTACAAACTTTTAGTAGATTTATAAAACAGTATATTTACTCATCTTATGTTATGCAAGGAAGATTGAACCCTTTTTGTCTCACATTGGACTTTTCCATTTCATATTGTAACATGAATATCTTAAATATACATTTATCTAAGAGATGTTGAGGGATATCAATGTTATTTAAATAGATGTATTTAAGATATCCATGCTATTTAATTAGACTCCCATATCGATGTATATATAATTAGGTATAATAAGCGTTTGACATGTAAATGACTATAAATTTACTTTAAGGGTTTTGTTATCCACTCACTCTAGTATGGTGTAGTTATGGTGTACTTAGAATCTCCAGAACAACAGCATCATAGCACAAGAAGCAGCTTTAGCCAACCATTTATTGAAATGTTCCATTCTGTAGATAAAAGATGACCGCCACTATTTAAGACGACACAGCCACCTTCAATTTGTACGAAACTTCAAAACACAAATACCAAATAGATCAAGTTCGAAACTGGGTATTGACTAGATTTGTAGTCTTGATTTGCCTACGAAGTAAACAAACTGATTTGAACTAAATGCAATCAACCTAACTGGCAATTCTATCCCCAAGGCGTTTAAAGTTTACTTCTCTTTCATTTGCATAATCCAACCATGCTACTTCATTTACATCCTCACATTTTACAGCAAGGTAACTACAGCTTAACTAACAACTATTATCTCATTAATGTAATAAGCTATTAAATCATATATGCGTAGGTGAGAGATTTATTATACCGCCAGTGCTTAATTAGCTATGAGAGTACAAAGCACCAGCGCACACCCAGAAGTTAGGTTACACAGACTATATCAGAATGTTCAAAGATGTACCAGTAACAGTGACGGTACATGTGCCCACCAGATACAAGCACACTAGTCCATTTTAACAATAGGCTGCCATGTTATTATGCCACTACCAAACTAGTTAATAAACCTAAGTTGTTCACTTTGACGAGTGTAGACTATTGTTGGGAGAAAGAAGATAAAATTTGGACACTTACAGAAACACAAGCATACATTCACAAGGACTCTAAGCTACACACCCATGAGAGATAAAAGGTTATCTGATATCAACGAACCATATATTGGCTTGAATATTTTACTCAAATGGAAAAGAAATTATTATTATAAATTTAATAGACATAAATAGAACTATAGTTACATATGAAATTGCATAATATCATGATAAATGAAATATTGAATATGAATTATCAACATATTCATTGAAAAACATAAACAAATGTTTGTTTTGCTTTTCAAGCCCAGATCAAAGTGCAATTTATATATTTTATCTCACATACGGAAGACAATCAAACTTCATCACAGGAAACCTAACAGAGGGTCAGTCCTTAGCAACATAATGCTTTGAAAAGATACATAAGCAACTAGGCTGCTCTATATAATACAGAAAACATAATCTGCAATGCAGAGAGTTCTCCTTTTGCTTTAAAAGAAAAGATAACAACAAATTTACCAGTTGATCATTTACAACAACAGACAGCAGTTCAGCTCAACAATAAAATGCGCAATCCATTGCCTGCTCTAAGGACCAAAAACAAATGCTGCTAATACAAATGAGAAACCACCAAACCTTCTCAAATAAAAGGCCTTTCTTCCCAGGATACCATTTCATCAAGACACATACCATCTTACAGATTCATCTCCATCCATGTAAGAGTTTCTCCAGCATTCCAAGGCCAAGCTTACCTTACATTTTTGCAAAGCTCATGTTGACAAGTTGTTACTGCATTCCTTTTTGAAGCTTATCATTCCCAAATCACTTGGAGATAATCTTTGAAGAGACACAAATTAGCAAACATTAAATCAAGACAGAATCCAAAACACGAGCAGATCTGGAGAGACTTGCATTCTGTGCTAGGACATTACGACCGTGGAGACGTTGGCCAATCACTATCATCGCTGTCATTTGAGACTGTGCCATCATATACTCTCAGCTGTATCCCATCAAGGTCTTCATCCCATGCATCATCACTTTCATAGAATTCTTCTTCATAGTCCCTTGGATAGTAGTCATAATCATATTCTGACATAGAATCATATTCATCATCATATGAGTGGTAATCTTCTAAGTCATAACGATCTGAATCAACCACGGGGCCTAAAAAGACCTTCAATTTACGGCACTGATCAGCAAGGGAATCCTGCATAGCTACATTCCAACAGCCACGGATATCCAAGTGTTCCAACTCCTTGCACATGCTTAAAAGGGCCTCCATACCTGCATCAGTGAGCAGCCCATAAGCTAACTCCAAATGCTTCAAGCGAGACATGTGGTTAGCAATGGCAAATGCTTCATCATCCTTTGGATCTTGACCCACGGTGCCTTGTGGATGCATATTCCTGCTCAGACGTATAAGGAGCTTGCAGTTTTTCCCCAGGGACTCCAAGGAAGAAGAAGTCATCTTCTCACAACAACTAATATCCAAATAGGTTAAGTTTGCCAATTTGGGAGCAACTTGTGTAGCAATGGAATCTGTCACTTCACTCATAGGCATGCGCAGGGCCTGAAGACTATTAGCACTGCAGAAACATAATCATAGGTAAAATCATCACTTGGACACAAATAAAAAGACAATTCAACAAACCTTTATTCTCTACCTCTCTCTGGTAATGTACCTCTCACATCTAATTTCACAGTCAACAAAGCCCAAAACACAATTTCAACACCATTTCTCCCCAGTAGGTCCCTTGTTTACATTACTCAACCTACCAAGCATAGCCATGGTTTACTTATAGGTGTAAGAATGCAAGTGCCCCATAAGGAAATAAAATATTATATTAACATTCTCAGATGACCAAATAAGTTCAATAGGACTCAAATACCATGAGTTGGTTTGAGGGGAATCCAACAACTAGGAATGTACAGTGTCTTGAATTCAAAATACAGAGATAATATCTTAAACTAGATCTAGGGCTAAAAAGGCCAAACAAAAGGGAGTAAACATAGGGGTAAACCCTGCAAAAGAAGACCTCAATTCAAACATATCAAACCACAAGTGCAAAGAGAAAGAAGATGTTGAAGAAGAAAGCTCCCTGATGATCACCAAGGACGGGCCAACTTACTGTCCAAAGAAATCCCCGATGATCACCAAGGATGAGCCAACTTATAGTCCAAAGATGATCTTAGAAGAATTACATGGACTAAGAAAAGAGTGTGACACAAATTTTGATAAGGACTTAAGTGGCAGCTGTTTACCGCTTGTCATAGTCTATCCTCTCAGAGAATATCAAACAAGCTGCAGGTTCAGAAGACCCAAATTCTTAACTTACCAATGCACCTTACTTCTTTTATCAATAAACATAAAACCAGACAACATCTGCATTATAATCATTCTTGCTCTCCTATAATGCAAAACCATTATAAGCCTCCCACCATTCCTAATTTTATCCACAGAAACGTATTCTTCATCTGTTTCATTGCACACATGGCAAAAACAAAATATAAATCTAAAGAACAGAGGACCAGAATAACCACCCTCGGAACCTAAATACCTGCATGCAAATGTCGAAGGTAAAAATTCTCTTCTCATCTCTATAAAGTATAAACAACATAGGCTCAATCACTCCTCTATTTTTAAAAAATTAAAGATAGTTATTACTCTTCTTTACCGCCAAAAAAGAACTTCGTATCCCCCTCAAACAACATTAAAATCAGCCAATCCTATATTATTCTTTTCACGGGTTTCTCATAATTAGCCTTCTTCATTGCAAACACCGCATAAACAAAACAAAAATACAACAAAAAAGGTTGCTAATTTGCTAAATAACCATCCAAATAATCCATCAACGCACTTACATCTTTATAGGCCCCATATTCTGAATTCTCCACTGCATCTTAATTCTACTTTCAAAAAAACGAGATAAACTGAACCGCTACTACACTTTCCAAGGGACCGATACTAGTTCTCGATCTCCTTTATTTTAGACAAAATAGCATAAACTGAAAATCAAAGAATGAGTGCCCAGAATGAACATACTCAGAACCTACCAGGCTACTTGCAAGTTTAGAAGATCCAATGTCTCGATTCTCCAATGTATTTTGCTCTTATTTCTAATCATAACATTGAATCGGCCTCTCTTAAATTTTAATAGGAACCTATTTCTTGCTCTCTTATATGGCATACATTTTAAAACCTCAACAACGTACGTTAAAACCAAAAAAAAAACATTCCTACACTTTTTTATCGCAGTCCCTTCATATTTCTTGCTCTTCAGTATTGCAGAGAGATTTTATATCCCTCACAACGGGCATTAAAACCAACCATTCCTACACATTTTTACAGTCCCATCAATGTAAACACGGAATAATTTAGATTCTGAAAGTGTCAATATAAGCCGCTGTCGTCATCTCTTCTCAAATGCAAAATAGTTCAAATGATCCGCTAATAATACATATTAACTATTATAAACAATTTCAAAATAGATAATTTCAAAAATAAGGGTCTAGATGAACAACTAAACCCTACTGATTTTATGCCAAGGGATTATATTATAAACTAGCTCAGAAGTGTATAAATCCAGGACTGGATATTTGCCAATAGGCATCACTCACTCACTCGTATTGACACTGGATTCTACTTCTCGGGGAAAAACATAGATATGCAGAAAGATTGAGAGCATTTTCACGCACCCTAGGTTATGCCTATCAACAAATTCAAACCAGGACTTAGACGGGTTTGAGCTAGCTTATGATAGAAGCAATGATAAAAGGGATAGTTTAAAGATTATAATAAACGACTTACTAGCTAGTAATGAAGTCAAAGATTGGGTCGTTGGTCAATCCAAACACGGACAATTTGCGCATCGATCCTCGGCTTCTGTGGACAAGCATCTTCACCATTCTCTCCATAGCTTCTGGCGTGCAGCGGCGGCACCAATCCTCAATATCGATCTCTTGCCAGCAGTCTGGCTGCAAGACTACCTTCCTCCACGACTTACAAACTGCAGGCACCACCGTGAGAATCTCCTGAAACGACATTTTCTTGAAAATAAGGGCAAGAGCATCTGGTATAAGCTCTTCCCATGGTCGATCACACTCTCCTTTGCTATCCAGCATCCTAACAATTATCCAAAATCCCTGCGTAGAAACCCCGAACTTCTCACTAGAAATATACACCCCAACACCTTCAAAGCAGTGAGCAAATAGTGGTATCGTACAAATCTTTTGGACACTTGCCGCAAAATGAATAAAACATTTTTTTAGCTTTCACACCCGGATGTCTAACCCTAAATTTTAGGAGTCGATTTGACCATACAAAATTTTCAACAGATTTGTTAACTTCTATCTCCACATACACTACAAAACCAAGAGCACTCAGCAAACACTGATATTTTGGAAATGTGAACTGGAATTCCACATTATGTTCTTAAGCAAGACAAAGCCGCTTTCCACGATCCAATGGCGTGCTCAGATTCGTCTAGTTTGCAAATCTTTCACTGATTTCCACATATTCAGCAAGAAAAGACAAAGATGGATAATATCCAGCTCAATTTCAAAGTTTTTCAAACATTTACGATTCAAATTCAGATTCCTCGAACTCTAACAAACCACAATCTCACGTAGCATAAGTATAATCCTTCGACGAATCCAAGTCTCCAATTGGTTCTAAATTCGCCAAAACCTCTGTTAACAAATCCGCCACTACCTACAAACAAAGTTCCAGAAACTTTCACCAAACCCCAAGTTTATAAACTCTCCAAACCCTGCCACCATCTCAGTGCAACATTAGCATCAAATTTATCCAAATCTTGCGGTGCCAGATCCTGCATTACAAGCTGCAACATTTAACGCCAAATGAAAAACAAACCCTTACCTGGCAAACCCTACCACAACTTCACCCTGCAACATTGACAGCCCCAAATTCACCCAATCCCGGGTTAACTACACTTCTTTAAAAACTCCCGATCTGCAACACATTTAATGATGCCAATTAAGGGATGAATTCATGAATCCTCGCTTAAAACCCGGAACACATTAAAGGCACTCACATCACAAGCATTAAAACCAGCTTTCAGCCGACTACTCAAATCTCATTATTCAAAACCCTAAACACCATTAAAGATCTGAACGGAAAAGCACCCAATTTAAGCCAAATTAAAACACAAAACGGCTGATTTAATTCCTTCCATATTCAAACATATTGTTGCATTGCAGTAATCGATGTTATCCCGCCCTTCTTAATGTCTCGTTTCCTTGGAATTTAACAAGCCTGCGCATAGAAGGGTGCAGCCCTTCAACGAGGGGCACTGATGGAGAAGGACACGTGTCGGCCATCTTCCATGCGTCAAACATTCGTTCCCTTTCATTTATTTTGTAAGGGAATAAAAGAGTTTAAAGAGACTTTTTGGGGCTTTGTTTTAAAATATATTTTGGATTCTAGAATGATTTTTGAAATCCGTTTCAGATATTTTATCTAAATGCGGTTCTCTTTTTACTAATTAGCTTGAGACGGGGCTATTGTGGTATCTTAAGTACAAGTGTGTCATACACACATGTGAAGGCAACCTTCACATTTATGTGCGCCTTTCTCTTGGTCAAACTGGGACAGAAACATTGAACAAGTAAGAGGGAATGTAATTTCAAGGACAAGAGTATAGGGCATTAATGGTATGGTAAGTTATATATGTGTATGTATGTGTGGTAGAGGTGTCTTCGCAACCTAGTGTTTAATCTGTTTTATTTTGGGTTTATAAACTGTCAAGTTGGGGTTAGGAAGGGGGCAAGGTGAGGCAAGACTAGCTCTTTAGGGATGTACGCAGTCTCCCGCAAGCTACGTGCATCGAACAAATCTAAGTCTCTGAGTTGAACCTGAGACCAATGGGGAGTAAACCTATGGCCCAAAGCAACTCCACTACTCGTAAATATATTTTGGAGAGAAAATATTATTATATTAGATGATATACTTTGATTAAGTTGTTATGAGAAATAATACACGTGATCAAGTCATCCAAGCAAGAGTTGACCCTGGTCCAACCATACCACAAGATGTTTAAGTCTTTGTGAATGGTATAATCAAGGAACATAAAATCGTGCTTACAGACTAATCTAAAATCTTTGATCAAACTAGGATGTAAACATTGAACATGTTAAGTGAGAATATGGTAAGTTAGTTTTCAAAAAACAATTGCATTATATAGATTTTTTTTGTTATTATATTGGATGGATTATATTGTGGGGAGCAAATATGTTAAAATTAGAAGTTGTTCTTTAGTTAAGTTTGTTATGAGCAAGAATATGTTTGACAAAGTAATGCAACCAAGAGTTGAACCTAGTCCAATTGTACCTCAAGATGTTTGAATCTTTGTGAATAGTTTAATTAAGGAGCATATAATCATGCTTACTAGGTGATCTAAAATGTTTTGGTATAATAATAAGATATTAAAATATAATATTAATTAAAACAATTGAATTATATAGATATTTTAGATTTTTATAATATTGAGAGGATTATAATATGAGGAGCAGATATATATTTAAATTAGGAGTCATTCATTGGCTCAGTTATTCTGACTAGGAATTTGTTTGACAAAAACATCAAAGAGTTGAACCTAGCCCAATCATACCTCAAGATGTCTAAACCTTTGTAAATGGTGTAATCAAGGAACATACCATCATGCTTACCAACATATCTAAAACCCTTCAATGTAATAATAAGATATTGATATATAGTGTATTTATAAATTTGTTTTAATATAATAAAGTTGAGGAGCAACTCATTAAGTTCTGATTTTTAAGAATTATATTTAAACAATATATAGATTTCTTTTAATATGTTAAAATAGATTCTTTTAGTATGTTAAAATAGATTCTTTTAGTATGTTAACATCTATCTAAATTTAATTAAATAGAAAATTATATATTAATTATGATTAAATAAATATGAGTTGAGATTGATACATAAATAAATAAGTGAGAAAGTAAGGTGCCCTCAATTTTATTTGTTAATTTATAATAGCCAAAGATAGATATTGCATTGTACTTAATGCACAACAATTGAATTTTCTTCTAATATTAGAAAATTGTTGTAAGCATTATCACAAACTTGCCTCAAAATTTTGTTGTTTATGGACTAGATCTTGCATGGTTTGGCTATGTGCGGTGTGATTCTATCCTACCAGGAACATTTATATCATTTGCTAAGTTATATTATTGAAACCTACTTAGATGGGAAGATATATTATCTTAAGACCTAGTGGTGCTAATAAGCACCTTTATAAGCTTCTTATTGATCAAAAAAAATTGTAGTCACTTCATTGATGTCAATCAAGCCTCTTGTTGATTTTATGAGTTTGAAGGGATGAACAAGAGAATATATAAACTCCCTAGATGGTGCTAAATATAACATAGGCAAGATGCCACTACAAAACTTTGCAATGCTCTCCAAGTGACAATTGATGTCACAGGTGATCTTGACAAGATGATATGATGGTAAATTATTGTATTGGGGCTTGTACTTAAATGCACAACCCTAGGTACTTGATTTGAATTATTTAAATGCACAACACTAGGTACTTAATTTGAATTATTGAGCATGCAAGTTGAGAAGCAACTAATAAAATTTCTAAAAGTGACAACTCAAGAAGGGAGTAAAATATATTAGAATCGGAAAGACAAGATCAAATACATAGATTTTATTTTGGGGATAGATAGACACTTTTGGTCTAGTTTCAAATATAAGAATGGCTAAAGTGACAATTGGTCTAGCCCATTAGAGATTGAGATAGGTTGAAAGAGGTTGATTATATGACTAATGTTAGTGTATATGCAAAAAGAACAAAAAATTGAGTAGTAGGATAGTATATGAATGAAAAACCAAAATGAGTGTAAAATAATAGGGTAGAAGGGCAAGTTGTACACTTTTATCCTATACATTCCCCATCCCACTTTGGTGTGCTTTTAAACTACATAAAATGTCATGCTAAATCAATCAAACTAGTTATTAAACTAAGTAGACAAATTCAATAAAGATATTTGTTTAGAAAATGTCTTACATTTTTCTTCATATTGTTGGTAGAGTTGTATCTCCAAACCTACACAGACAATCATTAATATAATACATAATAGTAGCATCAGTAGTATTAAAAATAATAGTAAAAATATGCATATAATCAATATGAAATGAAATAAGTGCAAGGCAATATTATATTGAGCATGAAGTCAAATCCATTATGTAATTGAGATGAGTCCAATGAAAACATGCAAAAAAGTTGTGTTGGACCTACATGATTGGCTCAATTTAACCATTGTAGCATTGTCGATGTAGGACTCATGATAATATCTCTTTGACCATCGAATAGTGTAGGACCAATAAAGAAATCACTTTAACCATTGTTGACGTAGAACCCATATAATGGTATGGTAGTTGTTATATGTATAATATATGTAAAGTCCCAACTGGATGCATAATATCATTGTGGATTTGATTTGAGGAAAGAGAAAAAGATATAGAGGCCACATATGTCAATTTGTATGCACTAGAGTGTATGTCAAATATCTAAGTGTGAGGGCTCATCGGTGGAGGAAAAAAAGCTACCCCCAAGTACAAGCATAAATATCATGCACTCAAGATAATTATGTAAGTACAATAGTGTGTAATGTTATTGGTATGTCAAGTGTAATGTAAGCACATAGAAATGACATAAACATTTGGTATATGATAACATTACAAAAATACCATGAAGGTAGACTATTAAAAATATCATCATGTAAAAAATAAAAATGAGCATACCATAAAAAATATGATCAACAAAATCATGCTATTACATAATAAGTATTGAGTATCATCTCCAAAGTGAAGGTATAGGAATCTAAATGGATTGAAACCTAATCCATCAATATATGTCCCCAAGCTACTAGACCAAACAAAGTGGTGTGATAAATCACATAATATGTGTAAAAGAGTTCAAAAGAAAGTATGAAGGTGAGTTAGGGCCAAGCCAACAAACAAGGCATGAAAAAAGGACAAAACATATCACATTTATAAAATAGAATAAAAAACATTGAAAATGAGAATCACAACAAGCATGACTTAATAAAAAATGATAAAAAATAAATCTAAGGATATATAGATGAAAAAGGAGGAACATAATAAATATGGCTCAAACAAAAAGACTAAATCGTAAAAATAAAAAGTAAAGGGAAATGTTGTGTTCAAAAATAAAAGGATAATAAAATATAAGGAATGTTCATGGTCAATTGTGTCAAAATATGTCATTCAAGGTGGTTCTGACAAAATCATGCAAGTAAGAGATGAACCTAGTTCAATTGTACCTCAAGATGTTTGAGTTTCACAAGGAACATACAATCATGCTTACAAAGTGATCTAACATCTTTTGATATAATCATGCAAGCAAGAGATGAACCTGGTCTATTCGTACCTCGAGATGTTTAAATCTTTGTGAATGGTATAATCAAGGAATATACAATCATGCTTACTAATTGATCCAAAATGTTTTGGTATAATGATAAGATATTAAAATGCAATAATTTTAAAAACAATCGAGCTATATACATATTTTATTTTTTTATAATATTGATTTGATTGTAATATGAGGAGAAAATGTATATTTAAATTAAGAGTCATTCTTCAAATGGGTTGTATGACCAAGAAATTATCTAATAAAAACATCAAAGGGTTGAATCTAGCCCAATCCTACCTCGAGACGTCTAAACCTTTGTAAATGGTGTAATCAAGGAACATACCATCATGCTTACCAACTAATCTAAAACCCTTCAATGTAATAATAGGCTATTAATATATAGTGTATTTATATATTTGTTTTGCTTTAAGAAAGTTGAAGAACAATTCATTAAGTTTTGATTTTTAAGAATTATATTTAAATAATATCCTTCAAAATAGATTTATTTTAGTATGTTAACATATGTCTAAGTTTAATTAATAAAAAATTATATGATATTACTTATGATTGAATAAATATGATTTGTGATTGATAAATGATAAAATAAGTGAGAAGGTAAGGTGTGCTTGTTGTTGATCTTTACAATAGCCAAGGATAGATAATGTGTTGTATTTAATGCTAGATGGTTGAATTATCTTCTAAAATTAGATAATTGTTGTAAGTATTATAATAAATCTGCCTCTAAATTTTGTTGTTTATGGACTAGATCACACATGGTTTGGCTATGTATGGTGCAACATAGAAACTCTATCTGACAGGCACATTTATATCCAATGGGAAGATATCTTATCTTAAGACCTAGTGGTGCTAATAAGCGCTTTAATAAGGTTCTTATTAGTCAATCTAGAAATTGTAGTGATTGTATTGATGCAAATCAAGCCTTTGTTGTTGATTTTACAAGTTTAAAGACATGAACAAGAAAATATGTAAACTCCCTAGATGATGCTAAATATAATATATGCAATATGCTAATGCAAAACTTTGCAATTCTCTCCAATTGATGTCACTGGTGATCTTGACAAGATAATATGACAATAAACTATTGTATTGGGGCTTGTACTTAAATGTGCAACCCTAGGTACTCAATTTGAATTATTTAGCATGCAAGTTGACAAGAAACTAACAAAATTTATAAAAGCGACAACTCAAGAAAGGAGTAAAATATATTAGAATTGGAAAGACAAGATCACATGCATAATTTTATTTTGGGGATGTATACACACCTTTGATCGAGTTTCAAATATAAGAATGACTAAAGTGACAAATGGTCCAACCCATTAGAGATTGAGATAGATTGGAAGAGGGTTGATTATATGATTGATGTTAGTGCATATTCGAAAAAATCAAAATTGAGTAGTAGGATAGTTTATTTGTGACAAAACCAAAATGGGTGTAAAATAATAATGTAAAAGAACAAATTGTGCACTTTTCTCCTTTGCATTTCCCCCTTCAACTTTGGTGTGCTTGAAAAATACATGAATCATGCATGCTAAATTAATGAAACTAGTAATTAAACTAAGCAGACAAATACAAAAGGATATATGTTTATAAAATGCCTTACACTTTTCTTCATATTATTGGCTAAGTTGTGTCCAAACCTACACACACAATCATTAATTTAATATATAATAATTGTATCAATACTATGAGATATAATTACAAAAAAATAGCATATAACTCAACATGAAATGAAATAAGTCCAAGGCAACATTATATTGAGCATGAAGTTGGATATAGATGTAAACATGGATATGTAATTGAAACCATGTAAAAATTTATATAGCTACATGTGTTGGAGTCAATTTAAATATGTGTAGCATTGTTGATGTAATGCTCGTGATAATATCTCTTTAACTATCAAATAGTGTATGACCCATAAAGGAATCACTTTAACTAGCATTGATGTAGAACCAACACAATGGATTCATGGTAGTTGTCATATGTATAGTATGTGTGATCAAGGCTCAATCAGATGCATAATATCATTATGGATTTGATTTGAGGAAAGAGAAAAACTGTAGAGGCCACATATGTCAATGTGTATATACTATCTAGAGTAAGTCAAGTATTTAAGTCTAAGGGCTCATTGGTGTGGAATAAAAGGTTGTCCCCGGGTACAAGGATAAATATCACGCTAAAGATGATTATGTAAGTAGAATAGTTGTGATGATATCAGTATGTCGTGTTCAATGTAAGCACATAGTGATGACATAAACATGTAGTATAAGGTAATATTACAAGAATACCACAAAGGTATCTCATAAAAATTGTAGAAGTTTGAGGCTTTGATACCATGTTGAAAAAGAGCTCTAATACCATGTTCAATTTTGCAACACAATCCTGTAAGATCAAAGAGAAAACTAGAAAACCTTTCACAAATGAGAGTAGAAAGAAAAATATGTCATATTCCTCAAAAGCAAATATTGTGGAATAAATTACAATTGTACGATGAGGTGCTTATAAAGAAAGTGCAAAGATGTTTTAAGCTATATTTTGAAGAACTGAAGTGCAAGCATGAGGAGTTAAAAAAAGTTTAACTCTAGCTAAACTAGATGCACAACTAAAACAACTAGAAGCATAAAAGAACAACTAATTGAACTTAAGCCAAAAAAACATAACTAACTGTTAAAATGCTCTAACAAAAATCTCATCATGTAAAAAGTAATGATGAGCATACCATAAAAAATGTGATCAACAAAATTATGCTATAACATAATAAGTATTGAGTATCTTCTTTAAACGAAAGTAAAGAAATCTAATTGGATTGAAAGATAATCTATCAATAAATGTCCCCAAGCTAGGAGACCAAACAAAATGGTGTGAGAAATGACAAATAATATAAGTGTAAAAGAGTTCAAAAGAAAGTATGAATGTGAATTGGGGTAAGCACAACAATCAAGGCAACAAGACATATCATATATAAAAAAAAAGAAATCAATGAAAATGACAATCACAATGAGTGTGACTTAATAAAAAATGCTAAATAATAAATGTAAGGATATATAGATGAAAAAGGAGGAACATAACAAACATGTTTCAAACAACAAGACTAAATTGTAAAAAATAAAAAGTAAAGAAAAATGTTGTGTTCAAAAATAAAATGAAAAAAATGAGATCACAAAATATAAGGAATGCTCATGACCAATTATGTTAAAATATCTCAAAAAAAAAAGGTGGTTCTACTTCATCTAGAGATTAGTTATGAACAAGAGGAAGCAATATAAAGTGCAATCCCCTCCCCCCAAAAAAAGAGAAAAAAAAACATAGAGAGTAACAAACCATGAGAAATAATGTATGGAAATGGTTAACCTATATAATCATCATAGACATCATCATCTAAGAAATTGTCAAAATTCTAACTACTTATTATAGACTTTCTTTTGATGATCCTAATTCACAATATGTGTGCCAATGAAATAATTTCAAACTTTGGTTTTTCCAACGTATTTTCATTCTTTATTCTTCTTTCTTCACCAAATCACTTGCTTGATCTTTATTTTTAGTTGTAGCATTTTATAAGTGGTTTTTTAATTGTTACATTAATATGTTTATGTTTTGTCGCATATCATTGATTCATTCTAATTGCAACGGAATGAGAGATTTAGGAATATCCAACTTTAGTTTTTTTTTCTCATACATTGTTGTATTACATCATTTGATATTTTTTTGTTGAAATGTTTGTTGTTCTTATATACCTTCTAAATTTTATACAAAAAATTTCTCTCCTCAAATGAAGGCTCTTTTAAAGTATAAGGAATGCATTTGAGTCTCTTTTAAAGTATAGAATGCATTTTGAGTGAATTTATATGATTTGAAATAGGTTGATGACGATCTTTTGGTGTACTGACCATCCTTGCTTGGTAAAAAATTATTACATATTGGTGCAATATTTAGGTGATGACTTGAAACTATTATATCCATGAGAAACCAAGGATGATCCTAAACCAATTAAAAAATGTAATAATATAAAAAATATTGATTTATCTCTTTGTGCAATGTTGAAATGTAAAAGGGTGTATATTATATTATCTCACACTATGTCAAATAAGAACACACAAAGAGAAACCCCTAAATGTGCATGTGATTCTTACTATCAATAAATTCTACAAAATAATTACTCTATTTAAATCTTGATATTTGAACTTAGAGACTTAGTCATAATTCCTTCAAATTTATTGCTCTTAATAATACATAGAACATGGAGAGGTTCATAAAATCTATCAGTAGGAATTTAATCATTAGAAAATACACTGGACAAATAAAAAATTCGCCTTAGGTTGCTCATCAATGAGTCCAACAAAGCCTTTGTGAAATGCTAAATATGTGCATCTATTGTTTATTCTTCTATATGTTGAATTGATCATGTTGTAGAAATGGAACAATGTATATCTATAGATTTTAATTTGAGGAAGCAACAAAATGGTTTCCCTCCCATTGTTGATTTATTCCTCGTGAATTAATTTATTATTAATCAAATCTTGAATGTTACGCTTTAATCTCAAACATCTCTAAGTACTATACACATTGTCCCTATAACACTCATAATAATGTTTTAAATCATATTAATTAGGCATATAAGTAGAAGTATTTAATGGTCAAATGGGAGTAAGAGTAAGCATGTTGTCCCTAAGAATTTGTTGCAATACAATATGTTGGCATTTGCATGAAGATTGCATTGATGAACTATTGCATTGTCATTGATGTCAATTGTAACCGGTAATGAAGGTAATAGAGTTGTATTGCAACCGGTAGTTGAGCTAGTGAAGGAAACCGATATTACTATCGAAGCAATGAGATCAACAGGTAACCCTACCTGTTGATATGCCAAACCCTAACCGATGGAGCTTGGTGAATCGGTTTGTGTTGATCTATGATCGAATGGTGATCGAAGATGATTATGCCACGTATGCATGATGCACGTGATGAGTTTCAAAGTTGTTTTGGTGTGTAGAGATAACTATTTTATCTTCGGAATGAGCGAGTGCATTGCATGAAGTGGAAACCGCGTGATGAGTTACAGGATTCGATGAAGCGGTGATCAAGGAGTGGTCGAGGTTGTCTTGTACAATGTGCAATGATTGCTATGTAATCCAACGGTCATGTTTGAACCGATTTGTTTGTAATCTCTATGAGATCTTAGGTTTGTGATGTGTTACCGACCTATTGTTTTGTTTATAAGGTCGATGAGTTGTTTTGTTGTAGTGTTGGAAATTTTGATTAAGTGTCAGTGTGATTGATTACCAACCCAGAAGGAGTATTTGCAGTATGTTTGAAGGCAGATAGGAGCATGAAAAGGATCTGATCAAGCAGAGTAGTGTTATTTACCAAATCAGCAAAATATTGTTGTTCTCTAGCAATTACAACAGTTAAATCCCTTAACCGGGTAAGCTTTAACAGGATTCGTGATATCTGAATCCTCTAACCAGGTCATCCATTAGCTTGGATTTCAAATCCTCTATCGAGGTTACTCCTAACAGGGTATTTCTTTTAACATGGCATTATAGTCAATCCCTTAACCAGGTGGTCCTTAACCAGATCTGCTCCTAACAGGACATTTTTGTAAAGCTTATAACAAGGTTTGGCTCCTAATAGGGCAAACTTCAGAAGAGTTTAGAATACTTGTGGGTATTCATCCCCTCCGTGGTTTTTCCCATTTGGGTTTCCACGTCAAAAATCATTATGTCAAGTGGTGAATGGTTTTTGTGGTTATGTTTTGATATGGTTAATTTGTTTTACTGGTAAAGCCACTTAGATGTGTTAAGATGACTGACAATAATCTGAAATGTGTTTTTACTATTGTTAGTAAAGTGGTTTGATATTTTGGTTTAATGGTTTGAGAGTTTTAGATCTTTTACACTATTATTTTTGTTATGCTAGTTAACCAGTATACTTGACAGTGCAGTTGCAGTTTGTAGTTTAGTGTTTGAACTAGTTAGTTCAGAGATTATTTTTGAGTTTGGTGAAAGTTGAGTTGGTTATTTTATCTACTGATTCACCCCCCCCCCCCCTAGTAGTTGTCCAGATCCATATTGATTTATCATATCATCAATTGGTATCAGAGCATTTCAGGTCCTCTAGTGTCTAAGCCTAACAACTTGAGGTAAAGATCTAGGAGAACATGATGAAGAAAGAAGGTCCAAAGTTCAATAGGGAAAACTACAAAATATGGAGTGATAGGATGAAGATCTATATTAAAACCTTAGGAAGTCAGGATTGGGAACATGTTGTTACCAAATATACCTTACCTAGTGGGATTCTATCTGATGATCAAAAGAAAGAGCAACAAGAGAATAATCAAGCATTGGAGGCCATTATCAGCTCCTTGTCCGATTCAAAGTATGTTGATGTCCATGGTTTGGAGACTACTTATTATGTGTGGAAGAAGTTGAGGATATCTATTGCGGTGATGAGCATGTGAAGATTGCCAAAGAGGAGAGTCTGAGAGGTAAATTTGATGACATGCAGATGGATGAAGGTAAGAATATTCAACAATATGGTCAAAGGATCAAGGAGATAGTCAGTGAGATCAAAAGTGTTGGTGGTAAAGTGGAGGATACCATAGTGGTTAGTAAGGTGTTGAGAACCCTTCTACCGGTCTATGTTATTCGAGTTGCAGCCATTCAGGAACTAAAGTCTATTGATAAACCTAAGGTAACTCTTGACTCCATCATTGGTAAACTTACTACATTTGAATTAAATGGTTATGATGGTAGTGCTCAGAAATCAGAGTCTGCATTTAGAGCTTCAGTTTCTAATCCACCTATGAGGAAAAGCAGAGAAGCTAGTCACAGTCATGAGTCCAGATCCAATAGAGAAGTTGAAGATGAAGGTAGTTTGATCGAGCTTGAAGCATTGTTGGCCAAGCGGTTACCCAGAGGTACCAGTAAGTACAGAGGTAAATTACCTTTGAAGTGTTTTGCATGTAACCGGATTGGACATATTGCAGCTAACTGTTCAAATGCAGCTAACTGTTCAAATGGAGACAATGAGCATAAACGTGAGAAGTATAAGAAGTACAAAGGAAAAGGTAAAAGAGATTGCCTCATTGTAGTTGATGGAGGAATCACAGATGAGGAATCTGAGGGAGATGTAAATGAAGACATCGTCTTTGTTGCCATTAAAGAGGAGACATCTGATCAGAAGGCATTAGTTTCTCGCATGGATAGTTCTAATTATTAGATTATAGGCAGTGGTTGTTCACACCACATGACCGATGACCGGAGTAAGTTTCTTACTTTGAAGGAATTTGATGGAGGTGTTGTGAGATTTGGAAATGACTCACCCTGCATGGTAAAAGGAAAGGGAACCATTTCTCTTGATGGAAAGAGCAGTGCAAATGATGTCTATTGGGTTGAAGGATTGAAGCACAATCTGTTGAATGTTGCTCAATTCAATGATAGAGGTTATCCATTAGAATTCAAGAATGGAATGTGCAAAATCTATGGAAGCAAAGGTGAACTTATTGCAACTGGAAAGCAGATAAAAGGTAACTTGTTTCACCTTAATCCTAAAGTCAACAATTGTTTAATTGCTAAAGTAGAAGATAGTTGGCTTTGGCATCATAGATTTTGTCATTTAAACTTTGATAACATTGTCAAAGTCAGTAAGTCCAAGTCGGTAAGAGGTTTGCCTTAGTTGGACAAATCGGTCAATGCTCTGTGTAACGAATGTCAGTTAGGGAAGATGATATCCTCAACTTTTAAGAGCAAATCTTTCTCAGCAAAACATTTATTAGATTTGGTCCATGCAAACCTCTGTGGACCAATAAGGACTACAAGTATTCAAGGTGATCGATATTTTATGATTTTCACTTATGATTGCTCAAGAATGGTGTGGGTCACATTCTTGAAGGACAAAATAGAAGCCTTTAGAAACTTTAAGGAATTCAAGGCCTTGGCTGAAAAGGAAAGTGGAAAGAAGATAAAGTGCTTAAGAACTGATCAAGGTGGTGAATTTACTTCAAAGGAATTCACTAGATATTGTGAAGACAATGGAATTAAGAGGCAACTTTCTGCACCTACGGCACCACAGCGGAATGGTATTGCAGAGAGGAACAATCGGTCAGTTGTTGACATAGCTAGAATGATGCTAATACAAGGAGGTGTAGCAAAAACTTTCTGGAGAGAAGCCGTCAGCATAGTTGTCTACACTATGAACTAGATTTTGGTTAAAAGAGGTAAGGATAAAACTCCTTATGAATACTGGTATGGTAGATCACCTAATGTCAGTTACTTTAAGGTTTTTGGAAGTAAATGTTTTATCAAGAGACGTGACTATATTGGTAAGTTTGATGGTAAGAGTGATGAGGGCATATTTCTTGGTTACTCCACCAAGAGCAAAGCCTATAAATGTTACAACAACCAAACAAAGAAGATCATTGAAAGTGTTGATGTCCAAGTGGATGAGTGTCCTAAAGTTTTAGGAGAAACCAGTGAGGAGAAGAAGGAAGATGAACCTTACATTCTAATTTTGTAACCAGAACCAGTGAAACTAGAAGTTGGTGAAATGAATGTTGTTGCAGTACCAATTCAACCGAAACAAGTAGATTCTGCAGAAGATGGAGATAGTGAGGAAGAAGAACCTGAAAATAATGATCATGTTAGTCCAAGGTATGTGAGACTCATCATAATCCTGACTAGATTATTGGAGATAAAGATGCTAGTGTGCTAACCAGAAGAAGAATTAGAGAGAATTTCTATATGATCTCCACTATTGAGCCTAGAACAATGAAGGAAGCCTTTGGAGATGATCACTGGATCAAGGCTATGGAAGAGGAGCTTGACCAGATTGAGAAGAACAATACATGGACCCTAGTACCCAGACCGGTGAATAAAAATGTAATTGGTACTAAATGGGTATTTGGGAATAAACTGAATGAATATGGAGTAGTAGTCAGAAACAAAGCCAAATTGGTATGCAAAGGTTATGCACAGGAAGAAGGAGAAGACTATGGTGAGACATTTGCACCAATTTATAGTTTGGAAGGTGTTAGGACTCTACTTGAATTTACAACATATAGGGGATTCAAAGTATATTAGATGGATGTGAAGTCAACATTTCTAAATGAAATACTAGAAGAGGAAGTCTACATTAAACAACCAGATGGTTATGCTTTGACAAATGCAAAGGATATGGTGTGTAACTACACAAGGCACTATATGGTTTGAAGCAAGGACCAAGAGGATGGTATGAAAGACTACATTCACACTTGGTGAAGATAGGCTTCCAGAGAACCAGTGAAGACAACAATATATATCTCAAGACTGAAGGAGATAAGATACTGGTTAGTGAAGTGTTTGTAGATGATATCATTTTTGGAGGCAATGATGACTGAGTGATGACTTTGCAAATGAGATGAAAAGTGAATTTGAGATGTCTCTAGTAGGAGAGATAAAATTCTTCACAGGTTTGCAAATTCAACAGATGAAGAGTGGTATTTTTATCATATAGTCCAAATATGTGAAAGAGGTATTGAAGACATTGGAATGGGAGATTGTAAACCAGTTGGGACACCAATGGTTATAGGTTGTAAACTGTCTAAGGAGGATGATGTCGCATCTGTTGATGAAAAGGAGTACAGGTCTATGATAGGGAAACTACATTATGTTATTCACAGCAAACCGGATATTGCTCATGCAGTTGGATTAGTTGCCAGATTTCAGAAGAACACAAAGGAAACACACATGGTAGCTACTAAAAGGATATTCAGATATTTGAAAGATACTATTGATTATGGATTATGGTATCCATATGCAGGTAGCTTTGATTTGAAAGTCTATACAGATGCAGATTGGGCAGGAAATGTTAATGACAGGAAGAGCACAACCGGAGGTGCATTCTTTCTTGGAGGAAGGCTTGTATCTTGGAGCAACACGAAGCAAAGTTGTATATCACAGTATACTGCTGAAGCTGAATGTGTTGCAGCCTATATGAATTATACCCAGGCAATCTGGATGAAACAGATTCTAGAAGGATTCAAATTGAAGATCACAGGATCGATAAAGATTGTATGTGATAACACCAGTGCAATAAATATTTCAAAGAACTTGGTGTTGCATGCTAGAACCAAGCATATTGAGCTAAAATATTATTTCTTGAGGGAGAAAATGCAGAGTAAAGATGTGTTACTGGAGCATGTATCTACTAAGGAACAACTAGCAGATATCTTTACCAAACCTCTGCCTAAGACTACTTTTGAGTATCTTAGAGGTCAGCTAGGGGTTGTGCCCCTACATGAGGTTAATTGAGCAGATGTCATCAATCCCGGAGCTAATTGAAGAATCTTGAAGTAGGATTAGTGTAGAGTGGAGCTACTCCACAGGGGGAGCAGCTTGATGCAGAACAATGAAGTATGACACTGTATGTTTTACTTTCACTTTGGCATTGTTGTCAAAGGGGGAAAAGAATTGTATGATTGATAAGGAGAAGAACTGTAGCCAATTACCAGCTGAAGACATGGAGACTCAGTTGAAGGAGAGTACATGGAAAAATGTAAGCCAGGATTCCTATACCTGTGTATGTGCATTGCTCTCAATCATCACAATCAAAGGGTATTGATATTTGTATTGCCATCAATGCCAAAGGGGGAGATTGTTGGCATTTGCATGAAGATTGTATTGATGAACTATTGTGTTGTCAATGATGTCAATTGTAACCGATAATGAAAGTAATAGAGTTGTATTGCAACTAGTAGTTGAGCTAGTGAAGGAAACTGATATTACTAAGGAAGCAATGAGATCAACCTGTAGCCCTACCTGTTGATATGCCAAACCCTAACCGATGGAGCTTGGTGAATCGGTTGTGTTGATCTATGATCGAATGATGATCAAAGATGATTATACCACATATGCATGATGCATGTGTTGAGTTTCAAATTTGTTTTGGCGTGTAGAGATAACTGTTTTATCTTGGGAATGAGCGAGTGCATTACATGAAGTGAAAATTGTGTGATAAGTTACAGGATTTGATGAAGCGATGATCAAGGAGCAGTCAAGGTTGTCTTGTACAATGTGCAATGTTTGCTATGTAATCCAATGGTCATGTTTAAACCAATTTGTTTGTAATCTCTATGAGATCTTAGGTTTGTGATGTATTACCAACCTATTGTTTTTCTTATAAGGTCGATGAGTTGTTTTGTTGTAGTATTGGCAATTTTGGTTAAGTGTCAATGTGATTGATTGTCGAACCAGAAGGAGTATCTAAAGTATGTTTGAAGGTAGATAGGAGCATGAAAAGGATCTAATCAAGCAGAGTAGTGCTATTTACCAAATCAACAAAATACTGTTGTTCTCTAGCAATTACAACAGTTAAATCCCTTAACCGGGTAAGCTTTAACAGGATTCGTGATATTTGGATCCTCTAACCAGGTCATCCATTAGCTTGGATTTCAAATCCTCTATCGAGGTTACTCCTAACAGGGTATTTCTTTTAACATGGCATTATAGTCAAACCCTTAACCGGGTGGTCCTTAACTGGATTTGTTCCTAACATGACATTTTTGTAAAGCTTCTAACAAGATTTGGCTCCTAACAGGGCGAACTTCAGAAGAGTTTAGAATACTTGTGGGTATTCATCCCCACCGTGGTTTTTCCCATTTGGGTTTCCACGTCAAAAATCATTATGTCAAGTGGTGAATGGTTTTTGTGGTTATGTTTTGATATGGTTAACTAGTAAAGCCACTTAGATGTGTTAAGATGACCGACAATAATCTAAAATGTGTTTTTACTATTGTTAGTAAAGTGGTTTGATATTTTGGCTTAATGGTTTGAGAGTTTTAGATCTTTTACACTATTATTTTTGTTATGCCAGTCAACCAGTATACTTGACAATGTAGTTGCAGTTTGTAGTTTAGTGTTTGAACCAGTTAATTCAGAGACTGTTTGTAGTTAGTTTAGTGTATTGACCCAAATCCTTCCCTACTAAATAATTCTCCCTTATTTTGCCCAACCCCTCATCTCTATAAGAATTATTTGTTGTGGTAAATGGAATAATCTAAAATCTAGGGACCTGACATGATACTTTTGAGATGTATCAATGCCTCACTAAATGATTTATGTTGAAAGTAACAAGACCAATATCAATATATATTTAATGGAAAGGAAACAAAAGGGGAACACATATTCAAACTAAGGAAGATTCTATAATTTTCTATAATTGGGAAGCCCTTGTGATTTTTCTATCAAATCCTATTTTTTGGGGAACAAGAGACAAAATAACAACACTCCCCTAGGTTAATAGATTGGTTAAGGATAGTAGTGAACAAAAGGATAAAATAGCTACCATGGGTGATGAGTTCAAGTAGGGATAGGACAATCTTAATTCCATTTTTTTATCAGTAAATATGTCTTTATATTGATTAGCAAAAGGATTTACATATTATGTTCAAGTCTAGAATTATATCAAAAGCAGCTAACATCCTGCAATTCTAGATCTAAAAACTCGTATATTACATATTATAACTATCAAAATGGGCTTTAGGTCTCTATACATAACATTATCATATAAACAAAAATTAACAAAAAAGAACATGTTCATTGTTCACTGCTCCACCACACGCTTCTTGCGATCCTCAGCTACCTTTACACCCACCACTTCATCGGAGGACACAGTCTAGGTTTGCACAATTGAGAAAGATCCTTCCAAAAGATGAGGATGTTGCTTTGAAATGACATAACCAATCAACCTACCTCACTTCCTCTTGGGGACACTAGACGCCTCTCCCTATTCCTTGTTGGCTTCTTTTGGAAATAACTTTGCAACTTCTTCTAGATCGCCAATTGGGCCTCCCTAGCTTATAAGAACTCTTTTACCCCTTGCAAGCCAATTTGTGTTGAAGCTTGCCTAACTTCCTTATTTCCATTAACACTCCACAATAGGAAAGGTCAGAGGGGTGGTATGAATTCCTTGACATGGATCCAATCTCTACCTATACATATAAAGCATTCGCCTTGTCGTGCCATCCCTATGAGATTTGCCAACCCCCAGCACTAGTCATCTTTCACGCATGAATGCATCAGCCAAAATACCGACTCCTTCAATTTGAACTCAAGATACCAATTTAAGAATAGTGAGGCAATGTCGATGTTAGTTCGATATCGATATTCAACTTTTAGGTATATGTCACCCAAAATGATTTCCACCCTTGTCAGGAAGGTCGCCTCTAAAATTTTGAAAATATGGGACAATCGTTCATTCAAGATTCTTCCCTAGAAAGCCACCATAGGTTCCGTGGTCTGGAGAGAGAAGTTAACCTACATCATGACAATCTCAAACACTCACCAAACGAGAAGCTTCACCATCACACCTTCAATCCTTAGTGCCAAATTTACAATGACAACTATCTGTCCACCTTAGAAATTTAATCCCTCGCCTATCTGTCCCATGCCATGCAATAAATTCATTTGGAGCAACTCACACTCCATCTTTGTTGTAAGTTTACTAAATTTTCATTGGAAATAGAGACGTTCTTTTTTGCACGTAATAAATGTTAGACAGATCTGATACCGGGAGTAAACTGAAAGGGGGGGTGAATCAGTTTACCATCAGAAATTTAGAACTTATGCATATTAAAACCAATAAACCGGAGCACAAAGAAACCAACACAATGAAGGATAGAACATGAAAGCATAGTACACACAACAACAATATTTTGACGTGGAAAACCCGGTAAAGGGAAAAACCACGATGGGAAACCCTACCCACAATCAGATAATACTTCTACAACAACATGTGAAATTACAATGGGGATTGCACTTTCAAGCAGGCCAATTAACTACAACTCACTGCTCATCACAAAAAGAAGTCTCACTAACTTACAAAAACATCGGACTACAATCCATAAAGAATGAACTATGAAAGTAGCATCTCCTAATGCTTGATACAATTCCAGTTAAGCACAGATGTCTGCCCTACAATACAAAAACCTTCACCGAATGATATATCACTTGTTTGTATATAAACCTTCCTCTGATAATGTAGACATAACCATCGATCCCATCCATCGACATATAAATTACATGAATAAGTCACCTATAAATACAGATCATCAACCTTATTAACAAGGTTGGCTAAACCCTAAACCCATAATAACAAAAATTACATTACACGGTATCACTGAACCAATATTATGATTTGCATTATATAGCATGGACCTAAATCAATTAACCAAATAATTTCATCCTCCGAAAATTCCGCTAAGACCAAAATCCAACACGCTTCACCAACCCGTAGAAACCCTTAGTGAAGTAACACAGAAAGTCTAACCGGATCCAAATAGGACCACCATAACACAACTTTAGCCAGTGCAAAGTCACCAAACACTCGAAATATGATCAAGAAGCACCTTCAGTATGATAGAAACTGATTCCATAAGCCGGACCAAAATCGTCTGACCAAAACACCAAATATCACATACCGGTAAAGCTAACTAGTACCGGGAACATAAGCAATAGTTACCAGAGCACCAAGACATGAACCAATAGAATATGGCAAACAAATAACCATCCAGAGTAAGCAACCAAAACCGATTCCAGAAATTTGATCATACCGGATCAGAATCATAGCCAAAACCAAGATGATCATCAAGACTAATCGGGATAGGTCCAACTGGGATATAGTGTTGACATCAATGACAACACTTAACCAAATCCAACATATTGCCAACAATCTCCCCCATTGGCATTGATGGAAACACTAAATATGAAAAACATCCAAGTGCCAAGGAATGCCAACAATCTCCCTCAAACATATGACTAATTTTCACATGAATACCAACTCTCCCTCTTTGACATCAATGACAAATGACAGATACTAAACCAAACAGCTGACTACTCCCCTTGAGTAGTAGCATCATCTCATCAACTTGAATCAAAGAAAATATCTGATAAGCTTACCGGATGGATGCATTCTTGCATCTCTAAGTCTCTTCGGGAGGGTTGGTAACCCCCAACTGATCTTTGAGATATTCAAAAGTATCTTTAGGAAATGGTTTATTTAGAATATTTGCAATTTACTCCTTAGTAGGCACATAAACCAATCTGACTTCCTTTGCTTCAACCTTTTCCTTCAAGAAATTGTACCTTATAGAAATGTGTTTTGATTTGGAATGAAATACCGGATTATTTGACATATCAATAACAACAGTATTATCACAGTGAATAACAATAGGCTAATCATAACTTACCCTTATATCTTTTAGCATTTGTTTCATCCATAAAATCTGAGTACAGTTGGTAGCAGCAACTACATATTCTGCTTCAACAATAGATAATGAAGTACATGATTGTTTCTTGCTAAGCCATGAAACCAACTTCTTCCCAAGAAATAATGCACTGGTGGTAGTGCTCTTCCTGTCATCCACATCTCTTGCCCAATCAGAATCTGTATATGCACATAATTTGAAGTCATCATTCTTTGGATACCATAACCCAAGGTTTGTTGTACCTACCAAAAACCTGAATATCCTCTTAACAACAATATCATGAGTTTCTCTAGGATTTGACTGAAATCTAGAGGCAATACAAACAACATTTATAATATTAGGTCTAGTTTGAGTTAAGTACAACAATCCACCAATCATTGATTTGTATCTACTTGGATTCACTTTAGGGGATTCATCATCCTTTGACAATTTGCAACCGGTTATCATAGGAGTACCGACATGTTTGGAATTCTCAAGTCCAAATTTCTTAAGTAGCTCCTTCACATACTTATTTTGAAAAATGAAAATAACTTTACCAGTTTGAGTAATCTGCAAACCTAAGAAAAATTTCATCTCACCAATCATAGACATTTCAAATTCATTCTTCATATCATTAGCAAATTTCATGCATAGACTATCTTCTCCTCCAAAAATAATATCATCCACAAAGACTTCAATGATCAGTATGTCATCATGCTCAATTTTGTAATATAGGTTACTATCAACATTACCTTTGCTAAAACCAAGCTTAGAAAGATATTTGTCTAATCTAGCATACCATGCCCTAGAGGCTTATTTTAGTCCATATAGATTTTTGTTCATTCTGCAAACCATGTCCTTGTCTTCTAATAAACAAAATCAATCAGGTTGCTCAATTTAGACTTCCTCTTCAAGATCTCCATTCAAAAATGCACATTTGACATCCATCTGATATACTTTGTAGTTCTTGTGTGCAGCATAAGCAAGAAAAAGTCTTAACACTTCAATTCTTGCAACCGGGGCATAAGTCTCACCATAATCAACTCCTTCTTGTGAATAACCTTTTCAAACCAATATAGCCTTGTTCCTCACAATTTGACCTTCCTCATTCAATTTATTCCTATAAACCCATTTAGTTTCACTAATGTTCTTTTCTTTAGGTCTAGGAACTAGTTCCCATGTCTTATTCTTTTCAATCTGATCTATTTTTTCTTCCATTTCTTTTATCCAATTTTCATCTTTACTTGCTTCAATAAATGATTCCAGTTCAATTTGAGAAATCAAACATACCTCTTCAGTAGCTAGCCTTCGCTTAGTCATCACACCTTTGCTTTTATCTCCAATGATTTAATCTTCAGAATGATTTAGTTTCACATACCTGGGAGTCTTTGAATTTTCTTTATTTACTGACTCTTTATGTTGTTCCTCCGTCATAGTTGAGTTTTTTTTATGTTACCAGAGTGACAGGTTCATTGTTTTGAGCAACTTCATGCATTACCAGTTTAGGTCTGATAAATTCATCTTTCGGTCTATAGTCAAATGATCTGATATGATTACGGTCATGTTCATCCACCTTGACATTTATGCTCTCTATTATCCTATTAAATATTTTATTATAATATCTATATGCTTTGCTTTTAGTGGAATAACCCAAAAATATTCCTTCATCACTTCTAGGATCAAATTTTCCCAATGCATCATCTCTTCTAATGTAACATTTACTTCCAATTTTTTTGAAATATCTGACAGTAGGAGTATGACCAAACCATAATTCATAAGGAGTCTTACCGGTATCACCTTTTATGTGTACTATTTTGAAAGTGTATACAACTGTATTAACAACTTCTCTCCAATAAATATCAGACAATTTAGCTTTTGTCATCATAGTCCTTGCCGCATCCAATATGGTTATGTTCTTCCTTTCCACCAATTCATTCTGTTGTGGAGTCATAGGTGTAGAAAGTTGTCTTCTGATTCCATTCTTCTCATAAAAGTTATTGAATTCATAGGATGTAAACTCACCACCCTGATTTGATCTCAAATACTTTATCTTCAATCATGTCTTAGTCTCAATCATAGCTTTAAAGATTCTAAATTTCTCAAAAGCTTCAGATTTTTTTTTCAAAAATACTACCCACATCATTCTAGAATAATCATTAACAAGTAACATAAAGTATCTATCGCCTTGAAAAATTTTAGTCATTGCCGGTCCACACAGATCAATATGAATAAGATCAACAATTTCATTAGATTTATCATGTATGCTTCTAAAAGAAGTTCTGACTTGCGTACCCATTTGACATTCTCTACATACCAGATTATGAGGTTTGACAATTTTGGGCAAATCTCTGACAACCTGTGTTGAACTGATCTTCACTATGCAATCAAAATTTACATGACACATCATCTTATGCCATAACCAACTTTCATCAATCTGAGCAATCAAGCAAGCTTTCTGACCAGAGTTCAAATGAAAGATGTTTCCATTGGTCTGAGTTCCGGAAGCAATTTCCAATCCAGATCTATTGATGATCTTACATTTCCCATCCTTGAATTGTAAATGAGATCCTCTATCCACCATCTGACCTACACTTAAAAGATTATTATTTAAGCCTTCAACATAATAAACATTATCAGTGTTAGTCTTACCATCCAATGATATTGTTCCCTTGCCTTTGATTCTACATGGTTTGTTGTCTCCAAATATGACTAATCCGCCATCAAATTCTTGTAGTGATATAAATCTTCTCTTGTCCCCATTCATATGATGTAAGCATCCACTGTCTATAACCCATTCATCATTTTCTTCAATTTTAGTAGTTAAAGCCTTTTCCTCAGTATGAGTTGCTTCAATGACAGGTTTGGGAGAATCATCCTTGATAGCAATAAAAACCCAGTCCTTACCGGAGGAAGCTCCATTACCAGTTCCACTCACAAGTTCATCATCATCATCATCAGTAATACCAAAATCGTCATCACTAGCATAATAACATGATTTATCCTTATTCCTTCTGAATATAGGTTTGTTCTGATATTCCGGATTAGGCTTATAACTCTTCACAAATCTTGCATGATTCCTAGCAGCTCTTTCAGAGCATCTAGAAGTAAAATGACCAATCTTATTGCATGAAAAATATTTAAAAGGGACTTTGCCTTCATACTTACTTCCATCTAGTCCTTTAGGAATTCTTCTAGCAATCGGGGCTTCCAACTCTTCAAGTTCTCTTTCTTCTCTTTCAATGTCCTCCATATCTTTAGCATACATCTCCTTCCAATCTATCTTCTTCTTACCGGAGGAAGATGCTTTAAATGCAGTCTCAGTTTTAGTAGCACTCTGATCTCCAAGTTTGTCAAGCTCAAAAGAAGTCAATTTCCCAAGCAATGTATCTCTGGTAATAGGGGTACTTGACATTGTCTGGAGTTCATTGATTGCAGTAGCCTTCATCTTATAAGCTAGAGGTAGAACTCTTAGAACTTTTGACACTCTCTCATCCTCACTAACTGATTTGCCATAACATTTGATTCCCATAACAATCTCATTTACTCTATCCATGAAAGAACTTATCTTCTCATCTTCTTCCATCTTCAAAGTTTCATACCTTACCCGAAAACCTTCAAGTTTTGCAATTTTCACATCCTGGTCACCTTCATAAAGAGTTTCAAGATTTGTTCAGATCAACTTTGCATTCTCCAACTCTATGACATCCAATAGCTTTTCATCAGATAGGGCACTTAACAATGCTTCTTTTGCTCTGACGTCACTTTCAGCCTTATTTTGTTCATCAGCAGGTGTCGATGTTCCAAAATTAGGATCATGAGGTATATACCCTTTCTCCACTATCTCCCAAACTTCAACTCCAAGACATCTTTGATGAATTTTCATTCACTCCTTCCATATTTTGTAATTTGTACCATCAAATCTAGGACTCTCCTTTCGATAGGGATTGAATGTAGAACTAGATGCAGTTACCATCGGATCTCCTCAAGCGGTTAAGCTTCTGCAGAGAGGACCTTGCTCTGATACCAATTGTTAGACAGATCTAATTCCGGGAGTAAATTGAGAGGGGGGTGAATCAGTTTACCATCATAAATTATAACTTATGCATATCAAAACCAATAAACTGGAGTACAAAGAAACCAACACAATGAAGGATAGAACATGAAAGCACAGTACAACACCAATATTTTGGCGTGGAAAACCTGGTAAAGAGAAAAACCATGGTGGGAAAGCCTACCCACAATCATATAATACTTATGTAGTAGTATGTGAAATTACAATGGGGATTGCACTTGCAATCAGGCCAACCACCTAGAGCTCACTGCTCATCACAAAAATAAGTCTCACTGACTTACAAAAACATTGGACTACAATCTAGAAAGAATGAATTGTGAAAGTAGCATCTCCTAATGCTTGATACAGTTTCGGTTAAGCACAGATGTCTGCCCTACAATACAAAAATCTTCATCGAATGATATATCACTTGTTTGCATATAAAAATTCCTTTGATAATGCAGACATAACCATCGATCCCATCCATCAACATATAAATTACATGAATAAGTCACCTATAAATACAGATCATCAACCTTATTGACAAGGTCAGCTAAACCCTAAACCCATAATAAAATAAATTACATTACACGGTATCACCAGACCAATATTATGATTTACATTACATAGTATGGATCTAAATCAAGTAACCAAACAATTCCATCCACCAAAAATTCCGCTAAGACCAAAATCCAACACGCTTCACCAACCTGTAGAAACCCTTAGTGAAGTAAAACAAAAAGTCTAACTAGATCCAAATAGGACCATCATAATAGCATGTTAGCTAATTCAAAGTCACCAAACACTCAGAATATGATCAAGAAGCACCTTCAACATGATAGAAATTGATTCCATAAGTCAGACCAAAATCGTTTGACAAATACACTAAATATCACATACTGGTAAAGCTAACTGGTACCGAGAACATAAGTGATAGTTACCGGAGCACCAAAACATGAACCAATAGAATATGGAAAATAAATAACCATCCACAGTAAGCATCCAAAACCGATTCTAGAGATCTGATCATACCGGATCAGAATCATAGCCAAAACCAAGATGATCACCAAGACTAATCGAGATAGGTCAAACCAAGATACAATGTTAGCATCAATGACAAAACTTAATCAAATCCAACATATTGCCAACAAGAAATCTACAGCCAAGCAATCCTATCGCAGGGAAATCATATCCACCAACCACTCACATTCAATTCTCCTTGGTTGCACTTCCACTTGCCACCACCTCATCTAGTCTGTGAGTAGCATGATCTGCAATATGGTTTTGAACTCCATCGACATCCTTTTGCATGATAAAAAGGACCTCTCTCATCCCAAGCAAGCTTAAGGCCACCCAAGCATGCCAAACAATAAATGCATACCACTTGAGAGAGCCATCACCTTTATTAAATTCGACCAAAAAAGGCTAACATTTGCTCCCATAACGGATAATTACTATCCATTCAAATTCAAATTCTTAATCTAGTTATCCCACATTTTGCGACATGTCAAAGTTTGTCAAGACCATTTAACCTCACCAACTTGGAGGGTAAATTCCAAGTTGGCTTGATAGTCGGCTTCCATATTACCCTCCCTAAGCACATGACAAACTTTAAATTTACTGAACTCCTATAATAGTCGTTTAATAACTTGAATGATTTTATCAATTTTCTAATTTCAACATAGCCTTTTGTTAATGCATTCACCATGATCTATGAGTTTCCTTCCAAATGGAGATTGTCTACATTCAAATTTCTAGCCATATTGATAGCTAGGAAGGCAACCTGCTCTTTTGCTTCATTGTTGGTACCCCAACCTAACCTTTGAATACAACAAGATACAATACGTCCCTTGCAATATTTTGCCAAACAACCTGCACCCATTGGTCCAAGGTTCCCTCTTACCACACCATCAAAGTTTACTTTGATCTAGTCTTTTTCTGCCAGAGTCCATTTTGTAATCCCTCTTTTAGTGTACAAAGGATGAACCCTTTTAGGCCCATTAATAGGTCAATCTTAATTCCATATTACTAATTCTAGAATATGACATTAAGACCATTAAGAAAAATTTAAATAAATTTATTGATGTCAACAAATACACCATAAATAATATTACAATGGAGATTAAGATCCTCGCTAACAAGTTGGAAAAAGTAGCTAAAGGTTTTGAGGATCCTTTGGTGGGTAGTAAAGGTTCCAAGGTTGACCTCAATTCTAAAACAATAAGAATTAATAAAAATACCCATTAGGAAGAATGTAAAGTTGTAGGACTTTGTTAGCCTACATGGATGTTTTTGCTAGGAGGATTTGGAAACCACTAATATGTTGAACAAGTTGTAGGAATGGGAGATTTTTTGTTTTGCTTAGCCTTTGTGTAACTTCATTATTGCTTTGTTATTTTTATTCTATGATTTTTCTAACATTTAGTTGGTTGTTATATGGTTTCAAGGGTCCTTCAAAACCTATTTTATTCCTTCTAATAAAAAATATTATCCTTACTAGTAAGAGGTAAAGTATGAATTGATAACCATGAATTTTATCTCATCATTTAGTAATTGATAATGCATATTTGCAAGTAACGACTAAAATATTCTAATATAATCATGAACTCATTCATCATTTCTTTCTTTTGTTGAACAAAAAATATCATTAATTTTAAATCAATTTTTACACGAAAAGTTTTGGACATGTGAATGGGTTGATTTGGCAAGTGAATGGATAGGCTTATGTGGTAATGAGTAATTTAGCTAAATCTAACATATATTCCTTCAACATATATAGAAATAATTTAGAAAGAAATATATCATCATAAAATTTCAAACATGCTATGTTGAAATGTCTAATGTTGGTCATTTGGTTACCCTTACCATCATACATGTCAAATATAGGTGCTAAAAAATCCATATAAATTTATATGCCAAAATATCACAAGAAATGAGGTTGTGACTTAATTCATGAGTAATATCCTTCTTTGAGGTTAAAGGTAAAGTGTTAAGTCTATTTCAAATTTTATAAAGCCATTTCATAATTCTCTATTAGATTAGTTAGTGGTGGAAGTGTGAGTTTGAATATGTGGTATGGTTGAGTATAAAAGGATTGAAATGGAATAATGGACACAAGAATTATAGATTGTGATTGAGAAATGTTGCGATGGAGCAATGTGAACATGGTGTAAATAATATGTATGGGTGAGAAGACTGTGAATGGGATGAATGTGAGGAGAGTGATCTTGGTGGTGGTGGGTGGGTATGATATAAGAGTAAAATTAGAGGAAGCGAAGAGTGGATTGTGAAATGCAATGGATTGGTTTTGAGAGAAAAGAATGCAAAAAGAATATTAGGAATGGGAGGGTAGGGAATCATCATGAAAATAATTAGATACATTCATAATTTTACCAACATACCTTCAAGTAATTCAATTCCATAAGATTTGGACATAATCATAGCATGAAGTGTTTCCATTATCCAAAACTTTATATCCATTGTTAAGTTTAGAAACATCTTCTATGAGCATTTCTAACTTGTTGGAAATAATGTAACATTTGATTTTCAATATCTAAAATATGATCCTCATGAGAAAATAATTCTTCCTTGATTAGATAAATATATATATATTTAGTTTTTTAATAATAGGAACCTCAAGATAATAGCCATTAAAGGGTTGAGTATAAGACTTTGCATAACCAAGAAAAGAGATATTGGTAAATTTTTTGGCATAAAACTCTAATATAAAAAGAAAGAATCAAATGAAAACACATACAAATTTCATAACTAAATTAAGAATGGGAAATTTTGTAAAATAGATAAAAGGTTAACCTTAGGGCAACACATTGGACATGATCAATAAGTCTAAGTTCATCAAAATATAGGAATAAAAAACAGCTTATTGTACATATAAACCCAATTAAATATTAAAAACATAAAACTAATCATACTTATATAAACATGAGTATAAAATAATAAATGATAAATTAATTGAGACGGTTAAGGGTTCATAAGTCTATTTGTCAATTTATTATTTTCAATGATATACATTTTTCTATTCAATAATTAGAATGTGTCTTTTTATATTATATAATTACTATTAGTACTATCATAAATTGTTGTGTTTATTTTCTTTCGTATCAAGATGAGATCGTGTGTGGAGTCACAAGTGATGTGATTATATCCTACTAGTGTTTTTGTACTCTATTGGCATGTACTTCTAGAACCTAGTCATTAGGGGAGGCTTCTCATCTTAGCATGTGATTCATGTCAAGCCTAAGAGATGCAAAAAGGATGAACCACTCTTGTGGATGATGGTGTTTATAGATTTTTTAAAGAGAGAACAAGCATAGTAAAGTGATCATACCATCAAAGTGGAAGACTGGCAAATATTGCTACCTATATTCACAAGAAAAAATGAATAGGATACAATGGATGTTTATAGATAAAATATATATAGGAATGACTATTCATGTGAAGAAGAAAGGGTAAATACATCTAATTGATTTTACTCACGATTTTACAATGTCCACCAACAACCTTCACAATGCAAGAGATTTGTGGATATAAATATAATATAATACAATTACAAAACAAGAATGGGAACCCATAATGATCCATTCCAAACTATTCACTTCGATGTGTCTCATTAATCGTGTTGCCTAATAACCAACATTCTATTACATAAATGATGTTAGTAGGGTAAACAAAAAAGTATAGATATAGAGTAGCAAAACCTATTGCGAACCAAATTGCAAGAGGATTGTGGAGATCATAACTAACAAGTTATCTCTAGGAAGAGACACACATTATAAGAGATGCATCCAATTGGAAGAATATATGCATAGAGTGGAACATAATATAACAAAGAGAGGAAACGAATAGAAAAGGTAAGCAAGACCTAAGAGTCCATTGAGGGATTGCCAAACTAAGTAGCTCAACTTAAATACACATATGTATTAGAAAAATGGATATAGCAATATATATTCCAATAAATATGCTTTAGTCGTAGATACATTACAACTTGGTACAAGGCTAAAATCATATTGTGTATGGTGAAAAGTGGATAATGGAAACAACAATATTGAAAGACTAAATGAATTCAATCACAAAACCCTAGCCTAACAACAACAAAGATCCACCATAACATATGAAGATTAATTAAGACAATGCAAATCAACAAAATCAAAAAGATTATACCACCACATGCCCACTAGGGTTTGAATCTCCATTCTTCTTATCTCCATTAATCTTGTTTGATAAGTTTGCTCTCAGATTTTATGTGTGCACAAGATCTCAACAAAGAAAGGAAATGTGGTTGATAGCTTGATCGCAAAAGGCTTGATTGCATAAGATTGATTAGAATGCTTAGAAGGCTTAGGAGGGTTAATAATGAAAGAAGCATCCTCTTATATAGAAAACACTGTAAGAAATGGAGGGATAAGATTAAGAGGTGTAAAAGATAGATGGTCGACTAGGATTAAAGGGTAGGTAAAAGAAATAAGAAAATAATGAGAGGGTAGGTAGTGTAGGAATTAATAGATGAATGACATGTGTCATGGGTAGAAAAGGCTAATGAATTAATTAAATAAATAAATAATTATTTAATTAATAGAGGAAGTGAGATCAATTAAATAAATAAAATATTTATTTAATTTACGAAAAGGACAATTTAAATAAATAAAAGTATTTATTTAAATGAGAAAAGGCTTAGAAGAGGGCTAATGAATTAATTAAATAAATAAGAATTTATTTAATTAATAGAAGAATTAGGCTTAAATAATTAAATAAATAAAAATATTTATTTTAATTAGACAGGACAATTTTAGGTGTCTACACATACATCTAATAATTTTTCAATTTTTCCAAAAGATAGAACTTTTATAGAGTATCAAAAAAGAAATAAGAGATGTGTATACATATAATATGATTAAAATAACTATTACAATCTCCAAGGATGGGGATGACCTTCACATGTTAGTGAGATCTTCTAGATTATTAATAATTTAATTGATAGGTATCAAAATAATTAAATTTTTCCTTGTGTTATGTTACCATACCAACCAAGGTCTACAATGTTTTGGTAAATCCAACCCAAGCTTATATCACAAAGTAAAAACGTTTACAATTGAAAATGTATTAAATTCAAGATTTCATAATAGGCTAAAACCCCAAATATCAATTGACATACTTTCAACTTAATAATCTAAAGTTAGGTAATTTATTACAAAATCCCATTTTAGCTATAGAATATAAATCAATATTATATTAGTAATGTGCAACTATAATTCTTGGTTGAGAGGGAAGTGCTATTAAGAACCTCTACAAGAAGATGTGTCAAAATTTCCACAACCAAATCTCATTACACCAAATCATGATCTTGTGGAAATTACGTAGATCACACCTAAGGATACACATGGATAGGATTAATGACATAATATCACAATTATATTGTGGTCCCTTCTAGATTCGAGGTCAAGATTTAGGGAGAGAAATGATCTCTTATGGACCATATTACGTTTTCACCTATTCATTAGAAACTAATGAGTATCGCAAATCATCTATCTTCCTTGGTCATTATTTTTAACCTAGTTTCTCTATTGACCCCCCTTTATTATATTCCAAGTTGATATCCTTCATAGTTTTACAAAGTTTTAACATTAGTTGCCATGTTGTGGTTCCCTTAGTAAAACATACTCTAAATCCATCTTAAGGTAGATTATGTGGCTCAATAATCCTCTTTTAATTCCACTATTATGTGCTACCACAAACCTTTCAATGTAATTACCCTATTTATCTATATTATCTCTAGTTATGGTTATTCTATAACCCCTTTCCTTTTGAGTTTCATTCTTATTATCAAAGGTATTGCATTTTAATTTCTTACTAATAACTCCTACATAATGTTGTGCCCTTTTAGTGCTACTATCCTTCAAACATACTTTTCACTCCCTTTGGATTCAAGTCAAAATTATATTATTTTACCTTCATGGTTCATTATTTTTCATGACTAACTAGCCCAACAAATTGGACTACTTCCACTCATCTAGGAGTACCATGGCACTATTTGTGTGTATATAAAATTTATTACACCTGACTTGTTTTCATAACATTATTTATTTATGGTCATGATTCCAAATAATTGTGATTCACTTTAATCTTACAAGGTTTATAATAATTACTTTGTATCTACCTTCATATTCCCTATTTGTTTGGTCCCCAACTATTTACAACTAGCAGCTTTATGTACACTTGGATTATTATCACACTCTAGGTTATCTAGAATTCCCTTTGGTAGCACAACCTAAGAGTGTTTCATTGCTATTTTTTGAACTCAAGGCATGACTAAGAGGGGGGGGGGGGGGAATTAGTCTAAACCAAAATTAATGCAGTAACTCACAACACTTAAAGAACAACACGTAATCAACACATTAACACCAAATTTTATATGTGGAAAACAAAAAATAGGGAAAAACCATGACGAACACCTATCCACAAAATATATCCACTATGTATATCAGATTACAATGAAAGAGATCATTGCTCTGAACTTGCAGACCAAGGCTAACTGTTCTTGGGGCAAGATACAAAAGTGACTTGCAAACCTGATGCTAACTACAATAAGGCAAGATACAACAAATTGATTTGAAAAGAAAGATCTCCTAATCATGAATTTGTCCTTGAACTCTACATGAAGTGACCAACATCAACACAAACAACTCAGACCTCATTTGTCAACACACTATCTCATACTTCTTCCACAGTCTCAAACATCTTTCATATCATTCAATTACAACTCTTCTTCTCCTCTCTTCACTGAATTTCATTGACTATCTCCAAATCACACTCTTTGCCATTACTTCTTCAAATCAATAACATACATTCTTTATAAAAAAAGATAAATCATCAAAACTTGAACCAAGTCGGCTTGAAACAAAATACAACTTCCAAATAAAAAACACACATGTTGATCCACTCTAGGAGAAAGAAGGGACCAAAACACATCTTCCTAAGTCTAATCCACTGATCTGCAAATACTGAAACATAAGCCACAACATTCTAGTCACATAACGTGTCCATATAGATAATTAATGGGCCAAAACATATTCTCCAATGCAAATTAGTTTTATTTGGATCTCCACATGCCATGGTGAGACCCATAACACATCGAATTACCTTCCACAAATTATACCTGAACCAAAAGGTAGGATTAACACAAAATATCACATCTAGTAATGAAACATACTACAACGTATGGAGAACACAAAGATATTTCTAAACCACAAAACTAACATATTCACAATGCCAAAAACACAACTAAAGAAGATAATAACACCAAGCAACATCAAGAACACATCCTAGACCTGGACACTTCTGAAGCAACCAATAGAATAATTGCAACAACAATACAAAAAGATATCTTTGCACCACAGACTTTTCAGACCAACAACTATCTAAAACTACAAGTTTGACATCAATGACAACCACAACAACACATACTTCCAACAATCTCCCCCTTTTTCATTGATGGCAACACTTGACCAATCTAAACTCTCAACCAATATGCAAAACATTCTATTTTGAAACAACATTAACTTCAATTCTCTCTTCCTCTCCAAAGTAACTTTCTCTTTCTCTCCCCCTTTTCCATCAAATACAAAGGCCACAACACCAACACACACTCCACTTCTCCCCCTAAGAGTAGCCACAACATCAATCCAACAAAAGAAAGTCGTGAAAGCTCCCCCTGGAAAGATGCGCCCTCATAATGCACCTAGTCAGAAGATGGAGGGGCAATAACCTTGAGCTTCTCCTAAAGAAACTCAAATGTATCCTTTGCCAATGCCTTAGTGAAAATATCTGCAACCTGTTCTTTTGTAGAAATATATTCCAACTAAACTTCCTTCTCAGCAACCTTCTCCCTTAAAAAATGATGTCTAATTGAAATGTGTTTTGTTCTTGAATGCATAACTGAATTTTTTGAAATATTTATTGCACTTGTATTGTCACACATACTAGGAATCGCTTCATCATATGTTACTTTGATATCTTTAAGAGTATGTCTCATCCATATTACCTGAGTACAACAAGATGTTGTTGCAATATACTCTCCTTCAACAATAGATAGGGAAATTGAATCCTATTTCTTATCGAACTAGGAGACCAATTTGTCTCCTAAAAAGAAAGCACCACCACTAGTACTCTTTCGGTCATCTACACTTCCAACCCAACCTGCATCAGTATAAGCTTTCAACATAAAATCTTCACCCTTTCGTACTAGAGTCCAAAATCCATAGTTTCTTTCAAATATTTGAAAATTCTTTTCACAACTTACTCATGTGTCACTTTTAGATTAGCCTTAAATCTAGCCACCAAAGAAACAACCTATGTGATATATGGTCTAGACATTGTCAAATACAGTAATCCACCAATCATTGATCTATAATTATTTTGATCAACCTCTAGGGACCCATCATCTTTGCTTAGCTTGTGTCCAATGGTCAAAGGATATGTAACAGGTTTACAACCATCAAACTCAATTTTCTTTAACATTTCTTTCACATATTTGCTTTGCAAGATAAAAATTGCATTTTTAAATTGAATAACTTGTAACCCAAGAAAGAGAGATAACTCACCAATCATTGACATTTGAAACTCTTTCTTCATCTCTTTAGTAAATCATTTACATAAGTTTTTAATTCCTCCAATCTTGAAATAAAGATTACTATTTGTTGTACCTTTCATGAAATTTTGTCATAGAAAATGCCTGTCTAATCTTGCATACTAGGCCCTAGGTGCCTGTTTGAGCCCATACAATTCTTTCTTCATTCAACACACCATATCTGAATCTTTTGACATTCTGAACCCATTTGATTGATCAATGTATACTTCTTCTTCTGGGTCTCCATTCAAAAATGCTAACTTGACATCCATCTGATAAACTTTAAAGTTCTTGTAAGAAGAAAATGCGAGAAACATACATATAGCTTCCATCCTTTCTACCAGAGAAAAAGTTTTTTCAAAATCTACGCCTTCCACTTGTGAGTAACCTTTACATACCAGTCTCACTTTATATCTTGTGATTTGTCCTTACTCATTTAGTTCGTTATTAAATACCCATTTGGTTCCTATCACATTCTTGCCCACCGATCTAGGTACCAATTCCCAAGTCTTGTTCTTCTCTATCTGGTTTAGTTTTGCTTCCATTGCTTTTACCTAACTTTCATCTTTACTTGCTTCCTCATAAGTCTTTAGCTCAGTCATTGATAAAAAATAGTAGTTGGCTTACTCTTGCGCTTTTGCAATTTTCCTTCTCGTTTGAACACCTTTTGTCTTATCACCAATTATCTAATTTTTTGAATGATGCTTCTAGACATACTTGGCGGGATTTTTTGATGTGTCTTCCTCTTCTTCTTCTTCATTTGTTTCCTTCTCCTTGTTCTCTTTTAGATCACTTGTCTTCTTTCTAATTGGTGGAAGACTCTCAACCTTGGTCTCAGTGTTAGGTTCAATCTGATTCCATTCTTCACACACTTTCACATTTATACTTTCTACTATTTTGTTCAACCTTTTGTTGAAACATTGATAATCCTTGCTATTTGTAGCATATCCTAGAAATATCCTTTCATCTGCTCTAGTGTCAAACTTTCCAAGATTATACTCATCTCATTTGATATAACATTTGCTTTAAAAAAAATTGAAGTATTTCATAGTAGGCGGTCTTTCATGCCATTGCTCATAAGGTTTTTTAGTATGGTTTGTTGGCAACAATGCAACAAACTGAGGGGTGGGGGGTGAATCAGTTTGCTCAAAAACTTTACTTAACTCAAACACAATTTCAGATCTGATAATTAACAATGAAAGCATAAACCAACACCACATCAATAACACACATAACACCAATATTTTTGACGTGGAAAACCTAGTTAAGGGAAAAACCACGATGGGAACCTACCTATTGATGTGTATTTCAGGCAAATGCGAACACAAAATAAAATACCCAAAAGTATGTTATCCTCTCTTGAACAAAGTTACTCAAATGCTAAAGATTGGCTTAAGGATCACTTGAGACAACTCCAAGGTTCATGTATGTCAGGTCACAACGTGTGGATAAGCTCGTTGGTTTGATATGATAATGTTGGAATCACAAGGAGACTTACGTTGAATTGTTGAATGCTTGTATCACTGGAACTTGATCATCTGATGTTGCAATCTTGTGATTCTTTTTATCCTAAACTAACTTGGATTGAAAAAAAAAAAACAAAAGGAAAGAGTTGAGAGAGTCCATTCTAAGACATAGAATGTAAGAAGATAGGTAAATGATTAGATGGAATCCTACTGGGTGAGGTTTCACCATCAACCCAAACAATTTGGCACAAGCTCAGTGTAATCTTCTAAGGGATAATTCAAAGATGTTCAAATCATTATCATCAAACATTGATCATCATTCAATTTAATGCATAAATAATGGATGCATAACAATTTGAAATTAAGCTCATATCAATCCAGTTGACCACGCAAGGCACACTTACAATCAACAAGAGGCTAGTGGTATGGACTAAATGGATTCCACACAAATGCATTCAATAATTTCCTCCACTCAATCTAATCAACATGAAAGTAAGTTGAAAAGTAAAGACCATGCAAGTTGTTTAAGTAAAAAGTCAAATTCACCATAATTTCAATTAAATCAATTGTTCTTTACAACAAGGTTTTGACAACAATCTTTGCTTCTCCTAATCTAACTTCTACTCTAATTGTTATCTGCTATTGAACTATTCTCTATTCTATTCTTCTAAAACAATCTATTATTCTATTACTCTATTAAGCTTTGCAAATGAATATCTTGAGCCTTTTATAATTATCTCAATACAATCTAATGGCTCAGATCAATTTGAGATCAATGGTCGAGATTTTACAATGAAACCCTAATTAAGGTTTGTTACAACAAACTCTGTTATGGCCAATGAAATAATTATAACATTTTGACACATGTCATCTCTGGAATATTCGAGCAATGGATAATGGGGGTAGGTGCCTCAAATTTTATGCCATCATGGACGAGTCAGGTCCATTGAATCAAGACATGTTGATGTTGGACCTCATGGATTGGTTGATGGTGACTGGGATGCCACCTCAATTTGCTCTTGTAGACTTGATTCATCATTATGAAGGGATGTTGAGAGATATCTCTTGATACTCAACATTTCAAGTTTTCTCAAAGTAGTGGTGATGGGAAGCATTGATGTAGCTGAGTCATTCCTCCATCTTTGCTTGCTTTCCTTGGGGTGATTGTATGACTTCTCCTTCGTACTCCTTTGATCTCTTAATGCCTCCATGTTGTGGTGAGAGTTGAGATTCCTCTTGGTAATTCTCGTGCTTGAAAATGAAGTTTTCCCTTTTGCATGGTGGTGTAGATCTTACAATCTTTCTTCTTCTGCTTTGCAATCACCATCTTCTCCTATCTACAAAACAAAATAAACATGATATCAAATACACATAATATATATAACCTTTATAGTTCTTCTAACTTAATATATTCTTTGATTTTATGTGTTTTGTAGGCATGATAAGAGGAGGTTGCTCCTAAGGGTGGGCGATGGAAGTTCTCTCAAACCTAGTCCAATTCTTCCCTTTATCACTTCAGATTTGGATACTTTGTCATTCATGCAAGTGGAGGCATCAAATTAACTTGGAAGAAAGCTCTACAAGCAATTTCACTCAAATCTTGATGCACATTAATTTCACTCCATCTTGGATGCACATGAAGTTCACTCTCAAATCTCGCCTTTCATCATCTCAAATTTAAAATTGTTCTTTTCTAAGCATACAAAGACATCAAATTGGCTCAAGGGAATGATCTGGAAGAATTTTGTATCTTATCTTGGGAAAATGAGGCAAATTCGCTCCAAAGCTCAGGCACTTGAATTTTGCTCCAACTTTCATGCACTTGAAGTGAATTTCAAATCAGAACCAAACTTTCTCTCAATAATTTTCATTGATTCATTGATTCAATCCTTGAGTTTTTCAAACATTCATTCATGAAAACATGTCAAAATTACCGCATGGAGGGCCAAATAGGAAATTTTTCTCCTATCAAAGAGCACATGAAGTGAAAATTTCTCCTCTAGAGGAGCATATGAAGTTACTTTCAAGTTAACAATTTAACTCTCCTTTGCTCACTTACACTCACCTCAAATCCTATGCATCATACCATGCTCAACGTGAGGTCTTAGGAGAAATTTTGCTCTAAGAGAGAGGCACATGAAGTTCTCTCCAAATCACATGCACTTTAAGTTCACTCCAACATTGATGCACTTCAAGTTCACTCCAACATTGATGCACTTGAAGTTCACTCCAACATTAATGCACTTGAAGTGGATTTGAACTTGACACTTAGTGTTTTCTCTCTCACCCTCCTTCATTCCATTCATTCAATTTTGATGAAACTAGGATCACAGAGCATTCTATAAACAATTTCGATCTCAACTAAGGGCACTTGAAGTGAATTTTGCTCTTCAAGAGGAGCACTTGAAGTGAATTTCGCCCTCAACCTTAAGCACTTGAAGTAGCTTGAAAATACACTTTGGGTTGAATACCTTAGTTTATGTCTCTATATACTATAAGACCTCAAAAATCACCTCGAATATGGTTTCACATTCAACCTAAGGCAACAAGAGTGAAATTCACTTTGAGAGAAGGGCACTTGAAGTGAATTTCGCTCTAGAAGAGGAGCACTTGAAAGTAGCAGTCTCTCATTCATTCTTTGGTTGAACTCATGATGGGCTTTACTTCTCATGTGATCTAAACATTACTGAAGGCTAACAAACTCACTCATTTCACACCTCACACAAGGCTATCCACCTGACTCCTAGCTTCTTGACCATCTATACCTCTTCAATGCAAAGCCTAATAGCTAAGGATTCTAATACTACCCTAGAAAGCCAAAAACAAATGGGGGTCCCCATTTGAAATGGGGCGATGTGTGAATACGTTGCAACATCTAGCGCCACCTTGAATAAATGTTCTTGAACATTTCAATACAAAGACCCAATCCATACCTAGAACCTCTGGAAAATTTAGCCCAACTTATCAAGAGACTAGGAAGTATACTCAAAGTGGAAGAAGAATCCCAAACCGGATCAAGACACTTAGTCTTTGATTACCCATGTGTATGCAAGTGTATTCATTTCCCTCAACAAGAACATTATGACTTCCAAGTTCCATCATGATTAGCTACGTAGTTTGTCTAAACTTCGTAAGCATCATGGATAGAGCCTCGTTGCTAGTTAGACATCTATAGCCTTGACGAGGTTATCATTGTAATCTCACGAATATTGATCCATTGTTAGCCAGGCATTCATAGCCCTGATGGAGGCACTCGCATGTTCCCATAACCAATCTTTATATTTCATTTCTTTCTACCTTTCTTTTTCTCTTGATTTTTCTTTTTCATCTTCTCATTTTCTCTGTTTTGATATTGCTTTCTTTTCTTTTATTCCATCAATTCCTTTGGCTCATAAGAAACGAAGCTCACTTGGGTTTGATGATTACAGTGGCACTGAAGCTAGACTTTGGATTTTTCAATAATCATGACTTCGCCAAAAAACCATAATGACTTAGAGTTTATTTTGTGTGTAAAGATATAGTAATCAAAAGATGTCAGTATCAAGACATAGAAAGTGTTTCTCTTCCAAGTCAAGTATAAGTCCTAACCAAATGATAAATCTAGAGAAGAATAACCTCAGATTTAGAGCACTTCATGAATAGATATCTAAGAAATGAACCAAACATAAGATCCAAAATGTTACTAGTGCGTGAGTAAACAACACAAATGCCTTTCTCACAAATGAAGGTTCCCACTTAGGACACCTAAACTAAGCAAACTGATTGACTCCAAAAAAAACTAAACCCAAATAAAACTAAGATAAAGCACACAAAAGCAAAATACACTAAAGAAAACCAAAAGCAACCAACTAAACTATTTGAGCCGCTTAAGAATAACGAGTCAAATGACTCGAGGAAAATTAAGAACAAGGTTCAATAAGACCCCTAACTAAAACACATGAAAGGAAAACCTACTCTAAAGCTATATACAAGACTCCTAGACTTGAGATGACTCAAAGAAGAAAATATGTACATGATTTTACATGATTTCTTAGGTTGTGCAATAAGAGCATGACAAAAGTTATAGTTCGCATCTGAGCAAATTCATCTTTAAATACTGAAAAGCAAGTTCTCACCATGCATCTCTCATATTCAGGCAATTCCTTAGGACCGTGATCTATCCAAATGCAAGTTATTTTTCCTAACCCCCCATAATCAAATTCATAGCATTCAAAATTAAGAGCAAGGAAAGAGACAACTTGGTGTTGTTCATGCTTGAATGGAAGTGCTTGCTTGAATGAAAGTGTTTGCTCATCTTTCAGTGCATTGTTGGAAGCGAGAACACTAGCTACTCCAGGAGGTCACCATTGATAATGTACCATTCCACGAGCATTGACAACATGTTGATCCTAACTTACAAGCTCATCTTGAAATAATATTAGCTTCCCTTTGAATATCCCTTTGTTCTTCACTTCCATGGTGACAATAGGTTTGCCATCTTGCGTAAACCATGCATGCTTATGAAAATCCATGAGCATATCTTCAAAAATGAGAGTCTCCTTAAATTATTGGTCCTCAAAGATTTTATCTAGTGGTTTCTCAAATACTGACATTGATGGAAACACCAACTCAAAGTGTCTTTCACTTTCTAGCTCTATTTGTTCACCTTCAAGGATGCCTGGAAGTTCTTCCTTTGGGATGGATTGAAATTCTTCATTTGATTCTTCTTCTTTTCGTAAGGATGACTGCTTACCAAGGATGTCATCTTCTTGAATAGTATAAAACTCAATTCCTTGTTCTTGGGATGGTGAAGCATCAAATGTGTGATAATCCCTCAAGTCATCTATGCCTCTTGCACCATTTTCCTCCTCTATCTCTTGATGATCCTTACTAGTATCCATGTTTTGTAGAGCTTCATTCTTTGTTATTTCCACCCATTGACCTTCACTTGCTAGCATCTTGCTAGCTTGAACGTCTTCCACTGTTTCTTCATCTTCCTTGGACACAAAGTTATTCTCTGTTAGGATTCCCAAAGATACTAAGAGGGGGGGTGAATCAGTATCTAACCGGTTTGATAAATTTCTTAACTTAAAACATGTAAAGCATATTAGTACTGTATACCGTTAAACAAAAAGTAATGCAATAAATAGAGATAACATCAACCACATGAAAAGCACACCATAACACAGTAGTTTAACGAGGAAACCTGGTGTGGGAAAAACCTCGGTGGGATTTGTGACCCATAATACTCACTTATTGGCCAATAAGAGAATATTACTGCTACAATAGGGGCCTGCACATGCAGGAAGGCCAAGTGCCTAGAGCTCACTGCTCAATTACAAAATGGGAAGTCTCATTGACTTACAAAATGGATTATGCAAATCCAATGTCTTGTACTGCTTCAAATTTGCATCTACTATGCTAGATCCAGTACCGGTTTAAGCTCTGCTTTATACATAAACCCTTAACCTATAATTCGCATAATAGGTCTACCTTATTTCGCCTATCTTCTTTCTTACAAAATGTTCTATAGCGATCTCATATATATATGAGTCATTTTACAACTTGCCAAGTCAGCTTATAATGATTTTACAATTAATTGCAAAATATATTATAAACAAAATTACTGTCGGCCTGGGTGCCAGTATACTTCCTTTCACTACCAGTGTTCAATGTGTCAGTGTAGAGTCTGTCATTGCTGGTGTCGGTAAATTGTCTTGCTGGTGTCATAGGATTGCAAGGTTGCCATCAATGACAAAACCTTCAATCACCTACAATATCTCATTGGAGTGTGCATTTGCCAACATTCTCAACCATGATGTATTGACTACTTGTCTCTGTTGGCATTTGCATGAAGATTGCATTAATGATATGTTATGTTGTCATTGATGTCAATTGAACTGGTAATGGTATTTATGATATTGCTGATATTATTGTTATTATTGATATTGTCTTGTAACCGGTAGGAAGAGCTTTGAGGAAGATGTTGTAAACCAGTATGTTAGTTTGTGAGTTGAACTGGTAAACCGATGTATAAGGTTAAACCCTTTCTATGCAATGCAACCGGTAAACCCTACCAGTTGTTTTTGTTAAACCCTAACTGATCAAGTTTGTTGGTTTAAGATCTAATAATGAGCGGTAATGATAGTGACATGTGTTATCATTGTATGAGGATAAGTTCATATTGTTTTTGGTGCATTTGTTCGTTTGTTTGATTGTCTAGGGAATGAGCAAAGTGGATTGCATCTAATGCATAGCGCGTGATGAGTTACAAAGTCCGATGAAGCGGTGATCATAGAGCAGTTGAAATTTTCTTGAAGAATGTGTATAGATTGCTATGTAAATCCAACGGTCACACTTGAACTGATTTGTTTGTAATCTCTATGAGAGAATTAGGTTTTTGTTGTGTTACCGACCTAATTGATTTGTATTTAAGGTCGATGAAGTTGTTTGTAAAGTTGTTGGCAAAGCGTTGGCATAAATCAGTTGAGTGTGTGGTTGCCTAATCACAGAATGGATCTGTAGTTTACGTAAAGGCATATTGAAGCTTAAAAGGATCTGATCAAGCAAATGTAGTGCTATTCAGACAGATCAAGAAAACCTGTTGTTTTCTAACAATTACATCAAAATTGAAATCTCCTAACCGGGTAAGCTCTAACAAGCTTGGTTACTTCTTAAATCCTCTAACAAGGTGGTCCATTAGCTTGGATTCTCAAATCCTCTACCGAGGTTACTCCTAGTAGGGTATTTGCTTTTTATCAAGGCATTTTGTAAATCCCTTAACCAAGTGATTCCTAATAGGATCGGTTCTTAACATGACTTATTGTAAAAGCTTTAACAGGCTTGGCTCCTAACAAGGCAAACTTTAGAAGAGTTCAAATAGCTATCTTGTGAGTCTCATCTCACAGTGTTTTTTACCTATTTGGGTTTTCCACATATAAACATTTGTGTCAAGTGGTGAATGTTTTTGTGGTTATGATCTTATTTGTTGATTTGATTAACTTATGATAAGGCATGATAACTGGAAGCATTAAGAGATGAAGTATGTTGATATATGATTAAGCATTTTGATGTTTACAAGATTGAAGTTGTTTACTATTAAGTTGTTATAACAGTTAATCGGTTGATGTTGAGTATTCTTATGAGTATTGATCTTGATAGTGATAGTTTACTTTGTGAGTTTGAACTTGAGATTGGGAAGTTTGTATCAGTTTTTCAGTTTACTAATTCACCCTCCCCTCTCAGTATTCTATCGAATACTTATTCTTTCATCATACCATCAGTCTCATTTGTACTATCTTCTTGTGTTTCACCCAATAATGTTTTAGGAGGTTGAAGTTGATGAATCATGCCTCTTGCAGTAACTTGTTTATCTAGAAAAAAATTTGGCAGTAATTCCATTTGTGTTTCCTCAATGAGGTACTTCAGCGCCCCCTCAAATAGTATGATGGTGATGACATTTTTTAACGCCCCCTCAAATTGTTTTTTCATATTTGGGTTCACTTATGATGATTTGCATTTCTTCATTCAACATTCCTATATGTTTGTCTCCTCCTTCAAGGTTGTTATTTGAAACTTCTTGAATCTCATTCTCAATAATCTCCTTTTGTAGTAGGAATGAAAATTCATCAAGGAATTCCTCCTCTAGTGATGGGTGTAAGTCAACTTCTTCCTTGACTGCTTGGCTAGCACTTTGATCACCACTTGTCACTATTTGAACATTCTCAATTGTTTCTTCAACTTGCATTTCAACATATTCCTCTTTAGGTGCAGGGTGTAGAGAGATATCATTCACTACTTTACATTGTTCATCGAGTTGATTTGTGCCTTTGGCTTGCAACAGACTTCCTTCATATTCAAATGATGTAGCAATGCCTTTTTTACATGTTCTTCTAAATTTAGCTACAAGGTGTGTACTCCAAGATCTATTTGCAATATTTGCAATACACTCTTCCTTGGATAAGGTTGGCATTCCAAACTGATATCTGACTTGATTGATAACCATTTCACACAATGAGCAAGTAAATTTGGAATGGGGTGCATTACAAATCCTGCACCACAATGGTAGCAATATGCCTTCTAAATGCATTTCACCATTTAAGACAAGTTGGGTTTCAATCATCCATAAGAAGCTTGAAAGAGGATCATTTCTCTCAGGTACACTAAAATTGCTTTCTTCAACTTCTGGCTTGGGAACATCTCAAAAGAATATCTTTCCTTGTATTGTCGGTTCCATCCTTGATAGGTATGTCAAGCAATGCATCTCATCATGTTCATTCATCTCATGGATACTACACTACCCTAGCCTTGCAAACTTAGACAAGTGGCATGGGTATAGTTGTGTATTCAATTTCCACCAAAGTTGAGGAATATCATTTTGTTGCTCATCTTGAAACTATTTTCACTCCATTGAGAAACCTTTCTCTTTTTTGTTTTTATAATTTTTTTTGGATATTTTGGTTTTTTTTTTGTTTTTTTTTAAATTTTCTGGAATAGGAGAGATCTTGCAAATCTCAAATTCAACTTGAAAGCTCAATTGGTTCCGATAATGGGAAATTATTCTTTTCTTTGTAAGTCCATCATTCTTTTCTTATACAAATTCTGTTGGTGACTGCTTCAAAATATGACAATAAACTCTAACATCAACTGCATCATTCATGTATGAACCATCATGCCCTTTTTCTGCTTCAATTCCATTGAGCGTGAAGAGGAGGATGCGAGTCTAAGAGATTTGAGGTAGCTTCTCCACTTGATGACTTTCCACTTTGAAGAAAAAATATTTTGACATACAATTCAATGTTTGACCTCCTTCTAGCGCCAATTCTGTTGATGTGTTTTTTAGGCACATGCAAACACATAATAAAATACCCAAAAGTATCTTATCCTCTCTTGAACAAAATTAATCAAATTCTGAAGATTGGCTTGAGGATCACTTGAGACAAATCCAAAGTTCTTGTATATCTAGTCATGATCTGTGGATAAGCTCATTGGTTTGATGTGATTTATAATGGAATCACAAGGGGACTTACATTGAATTGTTGAATGCTTGAATCATTGGAATTTGATCATCTGATGTTGCAATCTTGTGATGCTTTTTATCCTAAACTAACCTAGATTGAAAAAAAGGGACAAAAAGAAAAGGTTGAGAGAGTCTATTATAAGACCTAGAATGTAAGAAGATGGGTAAATGATTAGATGGAATCCTACTGGGTGAGGTCTCACCATCAACTTGAACAATTTGACACAAGATGAGTGCAATCTTCTAAGGGATAATTCAAAGATGTTCAAATCATTATCATAAAACATTTATCATCATTCAAGTTAATTCATAAACAATGGACGCATAACAATTTGAATTTAAGCTCATATCAATCTAGTTGACCACACAAGGCACACTTACAATCAGCAAGAGGCTAGTGGTATGGACTAAACGGATTCCATACAAATGCATTCAACGACTTCCTCCACTCAATCTAATCACCATGAAAGTAAGTTGAGAAGTAAAGACCATGCAAGTTGTTGAAGTAACAAATCAAATTCATCATAATTTTAATGAAATCAATTGTTCTTTACAACACGGTTTTGACAACAATCTTTACTTCTCCTAATCTAACTTCTACTCTAATTGCCATCTGCTTTTTGAACTATACTCTATTCAATTCTTCTAAAATGATCTATTATTATATTACTCTATTAACCTTTACAAAGGAAGAGCTTGAGCCTTTTATAATGCTCTCAATACAATCTAATGGCTCAGATCAATTTGAGATCAATGATCGATATTTTACAATGAAACCCTAATGAGGGTTTGTTACAACAAATGCTATTTTGGCCAATGAAATAATTATAGCATTTTGACACATGTCATCTCTAGAATATTCAACCAATGGATAATGGGGGTAGATGCCTCAAAGTTTGTGCCATCATGGATGAATCAGGTCCATTGAATCTAGACATGCTCATGTTGGACCTCTTCGATTGGTTAGTGGTGACTGGGATGCCACCTCAATTTTATCTTGTAGACTTGATTCATGATCATTAAGGGATGTTGAGAGATATCTCTTGATACTCAACATTTCAAGTTCCCTCAAATTAGTGGTGATGGAAAGCATTGATGTAGTTGAGTCATTCCTCCATCTTTTCTTACTTGCCTTAGGGTGATTGTATGACTTCTCCTTCGCACTCCTTTGATCTCTTCATATCTCCATGGTGCGGTGAGAGTTGAGATTCCTCTTGGGCATTCCCGTACTTTTAAATGAAGTTTTCCCTTTTGCGTGGTGGTGTAGATTTTACAATTTCTCTTCTTCTACTTTGCAATCACCATCCTCTCTTATCTGCAAAACAAAACAAACATGATATCAAATACACATAATATATATAACCTTGATAGTTATTCTAACTTGATATATTCTTTGATTTTATGTGTTTTGTAGGCATGATAATAGGAAGTTTCTCCTAAGGGTGGGCGATGGAATTTCTCTCAAACCTAGTCAAATTCTTACCTTCACCGCTTCAGATTTGAATACTTTGTCATTCATACAAGTGGAGGCATCAAATTAACTTGGAAGAAAGCTCTACAAGCAATTTCGCTCCAATCTTGATGCACATGAAGTTCACTCCATCTTGGATGCACATGAAGTTCACTCTCAAATCTCGCCTTTCATCATCTCAAATTGAAAATTGTTATTTTCTAAGCATATGAAGACATCAAATTGGCTCAAGGGAATTATTTGTAAGAATTTTGTATCTTATCTTAAAAAAATGAGGCAAATTAGCTCCAAAATTCATGCACTTGAAGTTCACTCCGACTTTAATGCACTTGAAGTGAATTTCAAAATAGAACCAAACTTACTCTGAATCATTTTTATTGATTCATCAAATCGATCCTTAAGTTTTTCGAACATTTATTCATGAAAATAGGTCAAACTTACCTCATGGAAGGCCAAATAGGAAATTTTGCTCCTATCAAAGAGCACATGAAGTTAAATTTGCTCCTCTATAGGAGCATTTGAAGTTACTTTCAAGTTAACACTTTAACTCTCCTTCGCTCACTTACTCTCACCTTTTCAAATCCTATGCATCATACCATTCTCAACATGAGGTCTTAGGATATATTTCACTCTGAGAGAGAGGCACATGAAGTTCTCTCCAAATCACATGCACTTGAATTTTGCTCCAACATTGATTCACTTAAAGTGGATTTGAACTTGACACTTAGTGTTTGCTCACTCACCCTCCTTCATTCCATTCATCTAATTTTGATGAAACTAGGATCATGGGGAATTTTAGAAACAATTTTGCTCGCAACTAAGGGCACTTGAAGTTAATTTCTCTCTTTAAGAGGAGCACTTGAAGTGAATTTCGCCCTCAACCTTAAGCACTTGAAGTAGATTGAAAACACACTTTTGGTTGAATGCCTTAGTTTATGTCTCTATTTACTATAAGACCTCAAAATTCACCTTGAATATGGTTTCACCTTCAACCTGAGGCAACAAGAGTGAAATTCTCTTTGAGAGAAGGGAACTTGAAGTGAATTTCGCTCTAGAAGAGGAGCATTTAAAGCATCCCTAACTAGCAGTCTCTCATTCATTATTCGGTTGAACTCATGATGGGCTTTACTTCTCATGTGATCTAGACATCACTGAAGGCTAACAAACTCACTCATTTTACACCTCACATAAGGATATTCACCTAACTCTTGGCTTCTTGACCATCTATACCTCTTCAATGCAAAGGACAATAGATGAGGATTCTAACACTACCTTGGAAAGTAAAAAAAAAGTGGGGGTCTTCATTTGCAATGGGACAATGTGTGAATATGTCACAAAACTACCCACAATGAGATAATACTCTATTAGGAGTATGTGAAATATTACAATAGGGAATGCACATGTATTAAGGCACACTGCCTAGAGCACACTACTCAAAACACATAACGAGAAGGGCTACAACATTGAGGAAGACTCATCGTCTTACAAGAACATTCAGATTACATCCGGAAGATCATGAACTAAGAAAGTAGCATCTCCTCATGCCCAGTTACAGTTTTGGTTAAGCACACAGTCTTATCCGCTCTGCCACACTTCTTCACACTTTCAAAAGATTAAAAAATTTGTTTGCACACTTATTCAATCACCCACACTCATAGATACCATGCAGATACATCTCTCACATGACTATTACATATATTTATACAAATCATCAACCTATATTTCAAGGTTGGCTCAACACACATCACACATTACAAATCTATAACCACACACGCTACAACATTACATGCGGACCAGAAAAATGTCGGCTGAGACATAGTATGGACCTAAAGCAACACCTCAAACATGAAACACCTCCAAGAATTAATCCTCTAACATCCACAACACACTACAATCATCTAGTCGGCCAAGAATATGACATAACATGAACATACCAAGAAAATCGTCAATAATGAGCACAATGATTAATGTGGACCATCAACATGGATATGACACAATCTAGAAACATCCATGAGCATCATGAATTACCATAGCAACAACCACAACATCACCACTTACTGGAATCTTCATCATCATTATACAGAACCTCGAGAACACTAAGTGAACTGAGTGTCAAACTAAAATATTCACATGCGGATCTCTAAACTATGAACCATTTGAATTGAGGAAACATATGAACGTCTCAAACACTCTACCAAATCCACAAACCAAGATATTGCAACGTAGAGAAAAATATAAAACACTAAACAACATTGAGCAACTAAGAAACCACCCACAATATCAGATCTCATAACTCAATCAAATAATCATGCAGACCATTGAAATGTTAGCTGAATCAACTAGAGATACTTATCTCAAAACCCTTTAATTCACAATAACTCATCTGCAACATAGTGGCTGAACCAACTCACTCAATCTAATTGCAACACTAGAACACACAGAGGAATATGTTGACATCAATGACAACACATCATTCCAACAAACTTCTCAACAATATCCAACATGATTTACCCTAATCTACACCCTATTAAGAAGATATACAATATTATGTACTACCTCTTTCCAATACACATTAGCCAGATTAACATCATTTAACAAATTCCTAGCCATCTCTATAACTGTCCTATTCTTTCTTTCTACAACACCATTCTGCTGAGGAGACCGCAAAGTAGAAAAGTACCTTCTAATCCCATGTATTTCATAAAAATTATCAAACTCCCATGAAGTGAAATTTCCTCCTCTATTTGATCTTAAGCACTTAATATTAGTATCTACTTGGTTTTCAACCATGGATTTGAAAACTTTGAATCTATCAAAAGTCTCAGATTTATCTTTTAGAAATGTAACCCAAGTCATTCTAGAGAAACCACGAATAAGTAACATGAAATACCTCTCTATGTTTAACCCTCTTGTCCTTGTAGGTCCACACAAATCTGTATGAATCAACTCCAGTGGTTTTGTAGTAGAATACTCCTTATTATTGAATCTTCTCTTTGTTTGCTTCCCTAATTGACATTCTCCGCACACTGTATCAGTAGGCTTCACAAGTCTAGGTAAGTCTCTAATTGCTCCAGATCTGCAAATTTTAATCATATTATCAAAATTGACATGTCCCATCCTTTTGTGTCACAACCGACATTCATTACTTTGTGTTAGAAAACATTTTCTTTCACTTTTATCCTTGATGTAGTATACATTTCCATTTGTTCTAACCCCTTCTGCAACCTTTTTACCGATCTTTTCTTTTCTGATCACATATCCGGTACAACTCAACAAAACTTCACAGCCTTTTCTACACATCTGACTAACACTTAACAAACTATGTTTTAATCCTTCAACATAATAAAGATCATCAGTTTTATTATTACCATCAATAGAAACATGTCCAATACCTTGAATAGCTACACCATCTTCTCTATCAAATTTCACTGATCCAACATCATATCTCTTGAGATAAATAGACTTTCCTTTGTCACCTTTCATATGGTTTCAATATCCAGAATCAATGATCCATGGATTTGCTCCTATTTTTTCATGCAATATAGTCTTGATTGTTTTCTCCTCTTCCGATTTCTCTAATGCATTCTTCTATTCTTCAATTGCCAAAAAACAAGGACTCTTCATTTGAGTCATCATCAAGTTCATCTTCAAATGAATGTTCCTCTATAGAACATAATCCCTTGTTCTCTCTTATGTTAAAGTTGTGTCTTCTAGTTTTATTTTTCTTCTCATCATCATCTGGTCTCTTATAGTCCTTCCTGTGAGTGAAATGAGAAGCACAATGTTCAATTTTACCACAAGAAAAATATTTTAGAGGTAACTTACCTTTGTATCTTTCAGTGCCTCATTGCAATCTTCTCACAAATTTTGCCTCAACTTCATCCATGTCTCTACTGCATTCTAGATCATCATGTTTTGAAACATTAAATGCTTCCTCTTTCTTTTCTCTTTTCTCTTCCTCCATTTTTTAAATTTCAAGGCTGATAAGGTACTGGTAAGCTGATAACTGGTATACTTGCTTAAATTATTACTTTCATGTATGGTACACCTTATTGCTTTGTAGGATTTTGGTAGGTCAACAAGATTTTTTGCACAACATCACCTTTGTCCAAATGTCCATTGACAACTCTAATACCATCAACAAGTTCAATCACTCTATGTATATAGTTCTCAACACCTTCATCTTCAAGCATTCTCAAATATTCATACTTCTACTATAGATTCATTAGCCTAGACTATTTTGTCTTTGGATCTCCTTAAAATTCCAAACGCAACTTGTTCCATACATATTTTGCTTCTTTTAATCCTCTTACTCTTCCAAACACTAAATCACTTATACAATTGAAAATTATAGCTCTAGCTTTTGCATTAGTCTCTTGTAACTTTTTCGCATCTAGAGTCTAAGGACCACCCTATGGGGTTGTATATCCAGTTCAGATGATGTCCCATATTTCATTTTTTAATGTCTCCAAATGTTCTTCCATTCTCTCCTTCCAGTATGAAAAATTTGTACCATCGAATATTAGAACTTTGTAATGCAAGTCTTGTGCTATACCGGATGTACCTCAAGCAATTAAGCTTACTCAAGAGGAACCTTTCTCTAATACCAATTGTTGAACCCAAGGAAGGACTGAGAGTGGGGGGGAATCAACCTAAACCAAAGTTAATGTAGTAACTCACAACACTTAAACAACAACACATAATGAACACATCAACACTAAATTTTATACATGGAAAACCCAAAATAGGGAAAAACCATAGTGAGCAGCTGCCCTCAAAATATATTTACTATGTATATTAGATTAAAATGATAGAGCTCACTGCTCTAGAGTTACAGACCAAGGCTGACTTCTCTTGGGGCAAGAGACAAAAGCGACTTACAAACCTGATGCTAACTACAACAGTGCAAGACATAACAAATTGATTTGAAAAGAAGGATCTCCTGATCATGAAAATATCCTCAAACTCTACATCAATAAACCAACATGAACACACACAACTCAAACCTCATCTATCAACACACTGTCTCATACTTCTGTCGTAGTCTCAAACAACTTGCATATCATTCAAACACAACTCTTCTTCTCTTCTCTTCACTGAATTTCATTGACTATCTCCACATCACACTCCCTGCCATTAATTCTTCAACTCAATCACATACATTCTTTATAGACAAGATAGATCATCAAAACCTGAACTAAGTTGGCCTAAAACAAAATACACCTTTCAAACTGTAACATCCTAAAATTGCACCCCTTGCAATTTTTAACTACATTTGGGTATTCACCTTAGTATTTGTGCCCCTCGGCCCGATCAAAGACCTGAATATGCTCATGCACATCAAAAAATCACTGCAAATCAACCTTGTGCTATGCCCACACCTTGATCTTGCCCCAAAATAGGGTAGGACCAGGGCATGGTGCCCTGGGATCCCCTATTTGGGACCTCCCTTGATCCTCTCCCTTTGGACCTATCTCAAATTTGAAGCAGGATTTCCCTCCTATGTCAGCTCAAGTCGGAAAAAAATAAGTCAATTAAACCTACTGGCAAGTATATAAGAGAGATTTCCCTTCTCATTTGACAGATGATGAAAATTCAATCAAGCATCAGAGCATTCAAGAGATCAAGCATTCAAGCATTCAAGAGAAATTGATAATTTTTAGTCTTCCTTCAAGCTTTGGAGCAACAATAGAGACAAGATTTCAAGCATTGAAGAGGAGATCAACATTCTAATCTATGAAACCCTAATTCCATGTGGAGGCAAGCAAAACTTCACAAGGAGGTATAAGCATTTCAATTTCAATCAATTCAACATCCCCTCAAAGAGGGGGATTTCTACTTTCAATCATTTCATTTACATTATTTCAACCACTTGGTTAATTCCAAAATCAGGGTTTGATATGAAGACAAACCCCTATTCCCAACACATTTCCTTTTATTTTTGTGTGTAAGAAATAGGTGCACAACTATACTTCTGGAATTAAGCTTTATTCGCAAAGACATAAAAACCCTTTTCGACGAGCAGAAAGTTCAGAGGATCGATAGGAGGGCGACCCTGTTCGGACAATGGTCCCTGCAACTCTTGTTGGATTTCCCAGAGCAGCTCTGAATCATCTCAAACTTCTCAGATCCAGGTGCATGACTGAATCCCGAAACTGTAGCTCACTGTTTTTTCATACTTTGTCTTCATTTTTAGTACTTTGTCTTAATTCAATCAATCAACTTACAAAAGAGGTTCAATTGCATTTTAATCCATCCCAATCTACTTAGTATTCAATCCTTGCATTAGTTAGGATTGGATCTAGTAGATTCATCCCCCTCTTTTGAATGTAAAGTCCCCCCTCAAGTGAAAATTGAACCTTAGTTAAGTTCCCACCTTTTCTCCCAAGTGGTGAATTTGGCTAAGGTTCTCCAATTTTCCACTTTACATGAACAAAACACACACATGTTGATCCACTCCAAGAGAAAGGGGGGACCAAAACACATCTTCTTAAGCCCAATCCACTGCTCCACAAACATTGGAACATAACCTACAACATTCCAACATGTAACGTGTCCATATAGACAATTAATGGGCCAAAAAATATTCTCCAATGCAAATTAATCTTATCTAGATCTCCACACGCTATGGTGAGACCCATAACACATTGAATTATCTTCCACAAATCATATCCAGACCAAAAGGTAGGATTAACACAAAATATCACATTCAGCAATGAAACATACTAAAACATCTGAAGAACACAAAGATATTTTTGGACCACAAAACTAACATATCCACAATTCCAAAAACATAACCAAAGAAGATAACAACACCAAGCAACATCAACAACACTTCCCACCCAAACACTTCCATAACAACCAATAGAATAACTACAACACCAATACAACAAGATATCTCTACACCATAGACTTTTCAGACCAACAACTATCTAAAACAAGTTTGACATCAATGAAAACCACAACAACACATACTTCCAACACTATTGAGTTATTTTTTGACCTTTTTCTCTCCTTGGCCATAATGAGAATGTTCTCCATCTCACACCACTTTCTACCTAAAAAATTAATTGAATGTGATTTTGAATAGAATTTGTGGATAAATTGGCAACTTTCTAGGCGCTCATTTCCTTCAACTAAGAATTAATATCATTTTATTCCCTAACAAATCTATTAGATAAGGTTTACTCACCTTCAATCTATACATTATTATCTACTCAAGTTAAACTAATTTTTCATATCATCTTGTGTAGGAGTTAAAGATAAGCTCAACACACAAGGCTACCTACAACACTGTAATGCCCGCCAAAATACACTAGAGAAAACAATTAATCTAACTAATAAATAGAGACAATTTTTTTTTAAACATCTCCTAATGCAACATAATAAACTATCATTACTCGAGATCATAGATTAACTTCTACATGAATGATTAAAAACATCATGAACATAACCATAATCATTGCAACATATAACACAAGCGAAAATAACATCACAACAATACATCTCTCTAACATTCATTCCCTAGGGTATCTCAATGCCATTACTTACTATCGTTAACACATAACACATCCATATTATGAAACCATCCATTACAACAATTACATTTTTTTCCCAATTAATTACTATCTTTCTTATGATGAGAATCATGAGCTATCAAATGCATATCTTCATAACCCCATTAACTCTCTAAGTTCATTTAAAAGCACCAAATCAAATGTTCCTGACGCATATGAATGCAAGGCATAAGAGCACATAATCCATTTTACATTTATAATGTCATCATAATTACAATATACTATCTCAAATACATAAAAATCAGCTCCACAACTATCCCCATAATGAAGAATCATAGAATCCATATCCACGCATGCTATCATCCAATGAAGAACATCCAATGGAAGAAGGCATCAAACCACTTGACCATGTGGAACAAAATAGGAACCACCCCCTATGCTAGGAGATGACATGGGGTTCCAACTCACACTCAAGACCTAGGTTGACACCTAACAACCAAGGAAAGGCAATCACATAAAGAATACACCAAATCACAAGACAAGGCTAAAAGGAAATGCAATAAACTCCTAGGGGCATAGTAAAAAAAAGGCATAAGGATCATGAACACATGTAGGGAAGAGTGTCATCACATTCTATCCTCATAAAGAAGGGAAACAATTATAACATTGGGATCTCCACCCTTTCCCCTGATAGACATTTGGAGCCATCTCAACCTATGAGCAATCAAGGGAGTTTGGCTTACCGTCTCCATGGTCTTCCCAAGCTTATCCTAAAACATCTTCCCTAGGACTAAGCGTTTGGGCCCAAAAACTATTCATTATCTTGATTAAATTAATTCCCAATTACCCAAACCCACTAATCATTTATTAAGGTTATCACTTGCAATTACAAATGAAACTCTTCATGTGGTTCCTTGGCTAGTCTAGACCTTAGCGGCCTATTGCTCATGACCTTGGTCCACACATGCAAGATCCTAATCTCCCTATCCATGGACCAAAACCTTAGGGTAAACATAAATAACCAAAACATAAGAAGGCTCGTATGAAATGAATCCACAAATAACATCAAATCCTCAATAGCAGAGCATATCTATCACGCTGGAGCTAAATCAATATATGCACAAGTCTCAAGGCAAAGCATGAACCATCTTAATGGAGCCAAAATAAATAATGAAATGATAATTACCACATCACAAGAATTCTCTGAGAACTCAAAACAATCACGAAAAGCCTCTGGTAAAAGCACAAAATCCGGTAAAGCAATCACATTGAGCTAAACTGACAAAACTGGCAACTCTGGGTAGAATAATGCATCAAATAACTAGTTTGGTACAATCTGGGAGGTATATTAACACATAGGTAACATCCCTAGCACATCCATGACAAACATTAGTGCATAGAGTTTAGAGAGCAAAAATTGCAAAAAACGGAAGTTTCAAGTGACGAATATACCCAGTTTTGCACATGGACTGACAAAATGAATAGATGAAGCTCCCAAAAGGTGTGGGAGGAAAAAATAAAGACATAATAAAATAAATTTGATTCACAAAGTCTCATAGATGAAATTCAACACCAAATCCTTGCACCTCCTTTACATAGTCATACTCAAAAGTACATCAAACTCACACATTGACATAAAGAGATGCAGTAAAGCACAATGGAATACAAAAAATAAATACAAAGACATTTGAAAGCCTAACAAAATTACTGGGAAGGGGAAAACATAGAATCATAAAGGAAATGCAGAACATTCATTCCCGACAATACTCATTTCCAAATTATGCCAATATCACACACATACACAAAAGTATATACAAATCTTTTCCCCAAACCAAATTACAATTTTAAAACACTCAAATCCATCTCACAATAAATCTTTCAACAAACACAATGAAGACAATATTTTCAAATTGAAATGCCAAAGTAGAGTTGAAGCTCCAACCTGGGAAATTCAAAGTAATGGCAAAGGAATTTGAAGAAGAGCAAATCCAACCTGTCAAATCCAATCAAGCGAATTCCAAATTGAAATCACGAAAAATCTCCAACAATCCAATCTTCGATCCAATTCAAATTCTAAAATGCAAACCAAGCTCTTCTGAATGGTAACCCGACAACATTAAGATAAAATTGAATAAATAGACAATTAATTCAAAACTATAGAAAAACGTCAACCAATCAAAATATTTTATAAAACTATATAATATACCTACTATGCACAATATCAAGGTAAGTAATATTTAATAATATTATTTACTTACCCCCACGAAATCAACCAGCAGGGTAAAGGGGTAGGTAAACTATATAATATATCATATTTAATATTTTAATCACTCAATCAATAACAAAAGAGGATTAATACAACAAAAACATAAAATAAGCTTTATGGGCAAATCAAATATAAAAGCCCAATAATTTAATTACAATTAAATACCAAAGCCTCGACTATATAAATTAATTAAAATAATCCAAAAGACCCAAATAAATAAATAATAAATAATAAATCAAAACCAATTAATAAATAAAAGCTAACACTATAAAATCCAATTAAATATAAAATCAAACTAGCATAAGAAAATACTAATAAACAATAAATAATTAATAATAGCCAATAAACAATAAATCATTTAATTAAATAAGTCAAGGCAATACAAATAAATATTAAATAATCATCCAAATAATAATCAAATAATCAAACTATCACATAAATAAACTATAGTATTAATACTATATTAATCAAATGCCAATTAAATATTAATCACATACGCACAACACCTCAAGCAACTCAACATAGGGTCGAACATTGACACAAGACTCTAACCACCAACTTGCGCCACAACACAACTAACAAGGTGAACAACTTAAGCCTAGAGTGTAAGAGGGAAACACATGCCATCTCCAACAACTTGCCATTGGGATAAGACACACTTAGACCTATGAGACCAGGTGGAGTCAATGTCTGGTACCTACAATCCTGCATGCGCCACTAAACACAATATAACATATATACAACACATATACATCATAAATGATCAGGCATGTGATAGAGAATTGCAACGTCATATCATGCTTGCAATTAGTGGTATGACATTGTCCCTATCATGAAGACACTAGAAGACAAATACAATCATCGTTGCATCAATTCAACCAATATGACCATGGACTAGGGTTATCATAGCCAATATATCATCAAATCCCATAAGCAATATGATCTATCATGAATAATGAGCACATATACTGTTGGCATTTTTGATGATTATGTTGTGATTGTCATTGATGGACACACACTTGCATTGAGATCACTTTTATATGAATAAGTTAAAGCTCAACCAGTATTTGTTCCAACCGGTATGATGCATTATAGTCCTTAGACTATTGGTGTTTTGTAGAAAGTGTTTACCGATCTGAAGCAGTATGTTGACCCCAAGCAGTTCGAGGATCTCAAGCGGTATGAAGGATCAAAGCGACAGAACACATATTTCCCAGTCTTCATTTTTGTCAAACCGGCAACCGATATTTTATATGAACCAGTAATACTCTGTGATGAGTTACCAACCGGCATTCTATGATGAGTTACCATCCACCGATTGTTTGATGGTACCGACACTTCAACGATGCTTTTTGTGTCATGTTACGTAATATGTCTAGATGCATTGAACCTAGGAAATTGTAATGTAATCCTATTGGACCGACATGAAATCAGATTCCTTTATAAGGACATCATGTCTAGGGTTTTAGGTTGTTGCTAGGGTTCAAGGTGGTTGATGAGTTAGAGAGAGTGTGAATGTGTAGAAGACTGAAGTAATGCTGGAATGCATTAGGAATGAGCTATCAAGGATCTAACCAAGCAATCTATGCTATTAGCTAGATCACTCACTTGTTGATTACTCACATCTTCGACAAGTCTGAAGCCCTTAACCAAGTAGGCCCAAAAGCCTTTTGTAAATCCTCTAACAAGGTGGTTCACATCTATGGATCTAAAATCCTCTAGCAAGGTAGTCTTTAATCGGACTTATCTCCTAACAAAGATTGAGATTCCTAACAAGATCTGTTCTGGTAAAGAACATTGTATGACCTTAACCGGTCTGGTTCCTATTCTACAGATAGTTACTTGTGAGTTCCATCTCACAGTGGCTTTTCCCATTTGGGTTTCCACATCAAAATCTCTTGTGTTATGGTGTTTGTGCTTCTGTGGGTGAATGCATTATTTGCTATTTGGTTTGCATGTGTGCTAACCGGTTTGTCTTCTAAACTGTTTTACCAGTTTACTGTTAATCTCGCAAAGTGTTTAAGTACAAAGATTTTTGGCATACTAATTCACCCCCCCCCTCTTAGTATTCATCAATTGGTATCAGAGCCAACCTTTCTATAAGTCTAACCACTTGGAAAGAGATATGGGGGAATACACTATGAGGGAACTTACTCATTAGCTCACTCAGTCTGAGCAAGCCTATGATGATCTTATGGTCAAATATAAGGCCTCTCAAGTAAAAAGGAGAGAACATGCTGAAAAAATGATGGACCTATTTGAAAATAGTTCCTCTGATGAAGCGGACATGGAAGCCCTGATTCAAGAAGTAGAAAAGCTGAATGAATCCAATTCCAACCCGAGAAAAGAATTGGAAGGACTGACTATTCGAATGTGCCAAGAACTTGAGAACCAGAGGAAAGCTGAAGATCTGGTCAAAGACAAAGATCATGAAAACTCCAAGCTGAAGCAAGAGATTAGTGCCCTAACTGCTCAACTCCATGTGAGCAAAGTGGAAAAGGAAGACATGCAAGGAGAACTGAACATTGCCATCTCTGAGAATGAAAACCTGATGGAAACAAATGCTGCTATTTCCAAAGAACTCTATGAGTCAAGCTAGAGCAAAAGCTTGAATCTGCCAAACCTCTCAAGAATACTGATGGACTTGGTTATTCCAGTCATGAGGAAGGTGAGACCTTTGGTACAAATGTTGGAGCATCGAAGAAACAACCGGCATCAAAGGATAAAGGTAAGCAAAAGTTCAAAACTGTTTTCTTTAACTGTCTTAAAGAAGGACATACTGCTAATGTATGTAGGAGTAAGGCTTATAATAATTTTCCTTATTTTCTAAATGATAAGCCTAGATCCTATAGATTCAATGGTAATTGTTATGCATACAACAAGTTTGGGCATAGAGCATCTGAATGCAGATCTATTATGAACAACTCTGGAAGATATCCTCAGAGGACTCAAGGAGTTGCTCCGAAACCTTTTGTGAACCAGAATCACAACCGGTTTAATGCCTTTAATCATCAGTCAAGAAGCGGTGGCTATCAATCGACAACCAGATGGAGAGCAAACTGTTTGATCTGTCATGGTCATGGTCACACAGTTGCAACATGCAGGAGGAAGAATGGTAACATGAATAATGGATCTTGGAGAGCACTTGGAATGGTCTACTATCATTGCAACAAATTGGGTCACATTGCCAGATTCTACAGAACAAGAAAGAACATATCGGATGACATACCGGTCACTCCGGAAGGAAAGATTGATATTGACACTGTTCAAGCGGATATGAACAAAACCTGGAAGAAGAAACTAGCAGTGTTGCAAGAAGAACCGGTTTCTGCACCTAGTGTGGAAATAACATAACCAACAAACTAAGCATCAAAAAAGCTTAGGGGGAGCAAACAGTGAAACACTATGAACCCCCGGTTTACACCGGTAAAAGACCTTAACCGATATATGATACCTGTCATTTGGCAGAAGACCGGAAATGGTAACAGGAAAATTAGGGTTTACGCCCTAATGGTGGAGCATTTATTATGGTAGGTGAGGAATATGTTTAAAAGGAAATTTCAAATCATTTCTCACTATCATTTTTCGAGCGAAGAAGTTTTTCAAGTGTAGAGAGAAGAAAAAGTGATTTGTGTTGCGATTCAAAGAAATCTCGAAACCCTTAAGAAGATTCAGAAGCAAATATCAAACAGTCAAGAGAAGAATTCAAAGCAGTGATTCAACAACTGACGAAGTGGAAGGCGAAGTGGAATTTGCAAGCCCTAAATTCTCGATTTCCGAAAGGTATTTCTCGAGTTTTCTATTTTATCATGGCTTCCGCATCTCATGATAGTTCTAGTGCAACTGTCGATTCTATGGATTTCATACAACGAAAGTTGAAATATAATGCCTTGTCTCAAGTACCGGCTAGTGTTATAGTAGAAGAAGGGATTTAAGATTATATAGATTGTAAAATTGAAGACCTAGGGTCTCTCGCAATCCATTCTTAGCTAGGTCTATTCTGTGGGAAGGATAAAAAGATCAAACCGGAGTATAGCATCTTGGAGAAGAAGAAGCTTCACAATGCGGTTTACTTCCTAGTGGATTTCATAGATGACCACATTCGAATCATTCTGAGCAGAGTTCATGGTGACAAGATGTATCTTGAGAGAACACGTGATATCACACCGCAAGCTATTCAGGCCGTCACCGGTTTCTGCAATACAGAGGAAGTGCCAGCCCTAAGGAAGGTCAGCAAGATAGAAATGTCCAAGCTCACCGGTTCAATGAGCAACTCACGTGGCATGACCGTCAACTCAATCAAGGATGATCTGGTCAAGTATGCCTACATGGTGATAGGCTACCAAACGTTCTCTACCAGCAGAATTAATTCTGTCTCTGCTGCAGCGGTAAATGCCGCTTACCGGATGATCAAAGAAGATGCATCGTTTGATCTGTGCACCTGTATGCAAAGACAACTTATGTTGAATCTTAAATCGATGAAATAGGACAATGCACTAAGATTCAAGTTTGGACAACTACTGGTAGGGTTATTCTTCTACTTCCAAGGTTATTTCCCAGGAGTTGGAGATATTCAGTGGTCTGTCGACCAACCGGTTACCAAGCAGATCAAAGAGAGCCTGCAAGTAGTTGGAACCAGTTACCCTGATGTTCTGAACAAGTACTTTGATGAGTTCAGAAGCAAGATGAGCCTAAGGATGAGGATATCCAGTGACATTGTCAAGAAATATGAAGAGGATATCTGCTTTATCATCAAAGTGGATGGATGCATAATGGAGGTTGTTGAGCCCAGACAGGAAGAAGTAGAGCCTATGGGCTATGAGGTGATGTATGATATATTGGACGGGTATGCTTCTACCCTAATTGCCTCACCCCTTGATCCTAAGGCAAAGAGAACCGAAACCTACTTGGAAAGGGTTGCACCAGTTGTAGAACCCCCTGAAAAGAAAGGAAAGGCAGTGCCTTTGGCATCGACACCGGTTATTGCAGCCAGTCCCAAAGTGACCAAGCAGTTACCTGCAAAGAAGAAACCGGAAGCGGCACTTGCCAAAGTCTTCGAGAGGAAGAGGAAGACAAGGAATAACTCACCAGACTCAGAAGAAACTGTGTCTGAAGAAAAACCCAAGAAGACAAGACAAACAAAGAAAAAGACAAAGAATGAACTGACATCATCTGCACCGGTAAATATTGACATTTCTTCCTACAAACCTTTGACACATCGTCAAAGAACTATCAAAAATATTAGGAGAAAAGTGTTGACTGATTTGATTGATTGTTTTGATGATTTCAATGATGATGAAAAGGAAGCAGTTGAACAGGAAATCATTAAGTATTTATGTGTTAATGACCGGTCGCCTTCAGAAATTAGATCTGAGACACCAGATTCTTTGTATAATTCTTTAGACAATAGATGGCGCATTGCCATAGAAAAGGAACAAGAAATGAGAGAGAAATTTTTTGCTCAACATTTTCCTGATGTACCAAATTCAGAACTTTTCGAAGTTATGAATAAATACAAAGGCCTCTTCTTCATGAGAAGAAGAAGACTCCTATTACTAGAAGGAAAGGGTCAAGAAGTGATCAAGAATACACATACTCTTGCTCAAGAAGCTCTTAAGATGCATCAAGTGGCTGAAGCCAACAAGAAGGCTGAGCAAGAACCGACAATAACAAAACTGGATGAAGTGTTTGATAATAAAGGAAACCCGGTTATTGAACCTATAGACACTATTGATGTCGATGCTCTGGATGTAGAGGATGTTGCTTAGGGTGCACCATCAGAAGCAACAGGATAGGAGAAGCAAGCAGGATAGGTAGAAAAGCAAAAGGAAGCAGAGGACAAAAAGAAGGAAGCAGAGGACAAAAAGAAGGAAGCAAAGAAGCAAGCGGAGAAGAAGAAAGCAGAGGAGGATAAAGAAGAGGAGAAGAGAAAGGAAGTGAAGAAGAAGAAGAAGGATGAAGAGGAGAAGAGGAAAAAGGAAGAGGAGAAGAAGAAGAAGGATGGAAAGGAGAAGAAGAAGAAGGATGAAGAGGAGAAGAAGAAGAAGGATGAAGAGGAGAAGAGAAAGAAGGAAGAGGAAAAGGAGAAGGATGAAGAGGAGAAGAGGAAGAAGGAAGAGGAGAAGAAGTAGCAGGAAGAGGAGCAGAAGAGAAAAGGAAAACAAAAGAAGAGGAAAAGAAAAAGATAGAAGAGGAAAAGTTAAGAGCTATAGAGAAAGAAGAAGCGGCAAAAAGCACTCAGATGGAGACTCCAAAGGAAACCGGTAGTCAAGCCAAACTGGCTGACCTCACCAGTCCTATTGACCTCCAGTCTGCAAATGAAATGGAGCTACTACAGAGCATTAAGGTTGCTCAAGAATGTCTTGAAGTGATAAGGAGGAAGAAGGAGCAAGATGTGATCCAAGCTGCGGTGGACACTCTTACCGGTTTGTTACCTGACACAAACCTCCCCAATACTGATTCATCACTGGCACAATTGAAGCTCCTATGCACCATAGTGGATGATCAGGTGCATAGCCTAGAAGAGGTAGCAGAAGAAAATGCCAAGAAAGAGCATCAAAAAGCTCTCAACATTGCCCTGGTGAAGAAGCTAAATGAGCTCCGGTCCGATCTGCAAAAAGCTCAAAAAGACATAAGGAATGCTTTGGATGAGGGTAATCTACTACTGAGTAAGATTTTCCAACCCCATCTCTTCTCTGATGATGTGCTTGTACAGAAGCAAAAGCTACAAACTGACTTGCAGTTATACATGAGCACCTTCAAGCCGCCATATGACTCTTTTACAGCTCATGGGCAAACCGTTCACCGGTTTCATATCCAGTCTGCCAAAATAGAGTTGGAAATTAGCAACTGGACTCGAGATTTGCAGGAACTCCAATGGGTTCTACTCCCACGCCTGCAGATACTTCAAAAATGTTATCTCAATGTGGATGCCTTAACGGTGACTCAAGAGATGAGCACAATAGATGCCATGGAAGAACAGGTCTCCCAGATGCAGACAAAGAAAGAAGTGGCTACCTCCCTACTTGTGTCCTGATCCTTATCTATGAAACAATTTTTGCAGAACTTTAAATCAATTTTTGACAAGTTTTATTCTTTATTGTCATAAACTCTTATTCTCTTAATACTAATGCAACATGGGTTAGTCTATAATATTTTGTTGTCATTGTTGGCAAAGGGGGAGAAGTATAAATTTTGAATGTTTTGATGTATACTTTCATGTTATTTTTGTTAAGTAGTATACATTGTATTTTCTACAAAAGGGATAGTGTATATGCTTAGGGGGGGTAATTTTGATTATGGCATATTTTTGTTGTAAAACACTTAGATGTCAAAATTTTTCTATGTTGCCATCAATGCCAAAGGGGGAGATTGTTGGCATTTTTGATGATGTTGTGATTGTCATTGATGGACACACACTTGCATTGAGATCACTTTTATATGAATAAGTTAAAGCTCAACTGGTATTTGTTCCAACCAGTATGATGCATTATAGTCCTTAGACTATTGGTGTTTTGCAGAAAGTGTTTACCGATCTAAAGCGGTATGTTGACCCCAAGCGGTTCGAGGATCTCAAGCGGTACGAAGGATCAAAGCGGCAGAACACATATTTCCCAGTCTTCATTTTTGTTAAGCCGGCAACCGGTATTTTGTATGAACTGGTAATACTTTGTGATGAGTTACCAACCGACATTCTGTGATGAGCTACCATCCACTGATTATTTGACGGCACCGACACTTCAATGGTGCTTTTTGTGTCATGTTACATAATATGTCTAGATGCATTGAACCTAGGAAATTGTAATGTAATCCTATTGGACCGACATGAAATCAGATTCCTTTATAAGGGCATCATGTCTAGGGTTTTAGGTTGTTGCTAGATTTCAAGGTGGTTGATGAGTTAGAGAGAGTGTGAATGTGTAGAAGACTGAAGTAATGCTAGAATGCATTAGGAACGAGCTATCAAGGATCTAACCAAGCAATCTGTGCTATTAGCTAGATCACTCACTTGTTGATTACTCACATCTTTGACAAGTCTGAAGCCCTTAACCAAGTAGGCCCAAAAGCCTTTTGTAAATCCTCTGACAAGGTGGTTCACATCTGTGGATGTAAAATCCTCTAGCAAGGTAGTCTTTAATCAGACTTATCTCCTAACAGAGATTGAGATTCCTAACAGGATCTATTCTGGTAAAGAACATTGTATGACCTTAACCGGTTTGACCTTAACCGATCTGGTTCCTATTCTGCAGATAGTTACTTGTGAGTTCCATCTCAACGTGGTTTTTCCCATTTGGGTTTCCACATCAAAATCTCTTGTGTTATGGTGTTTGTGCTTCTGTGGGTGAATGCATTATTTGCTATTTGGTTTGCATGTGTGCTAACCGATTTGTCTTCTAAACTGTTTTACCAGTTTACTGTTAGTCTAGCAAAGTGTTTAAGTACAAAGTTTTTTGGCATACTAATTCACCCCCCCTCTTAGTATTCATCACATACACCATCAAATATAGATCTATCATCAATATAGTCTAAGATGTATCAATCATCTACATAAGTCATCATATAAACATATGTTCACATAAAGTATCTAGCACAATCAATGTCATCTGAGATAGAAATAGAGTCATAAGTAATCATTAAAACATCAATCACATGTCTAAATAAGTCTATTGATGCATAAATCAAAATGCAAGTCTAGGAGGGACACTACATCCCCCCCCTTTGCCTAGGCTTACTCCTGGAAGCCTGAGAACAAATAGGAGTAAATCTATCTCATCCATGCATCATCCTCCCAAGTCATTGAAGAATCATCACTCGGATCCTATTGGACCCTTACGTGCTCCATAATGCGACCCTTGAACGCTAACTCTCAATGTTGTAGCATACACACGGGCTCCAATGAAAGTTGTTTGTCCTCCACCTGCAATGCATTCCAATACAAAACATGGGTCACACTAGGGAAGTATAGCCTCAAAAATAATAAACGAAACACAACATGGATATGGGACAAGCGGGGTAGCAAGGCAAGGCGATAAGCCACATGACCAATCTTCTCCAAAATCTTAAATGGTTCAACAAATCACGATGCCAACTTAGAGCCTTTTCCATAACAGGTAGGACTCTTTCATGGATGCACCCTAAAAACACCTTGTCACCCACTAAAAACTGTCGATAAACATCCACATATTTCTTCTGCCTGTTTGGAACAACCATCAAATGCTTTCCAAGACAAGACACCTGTTGCTCCATATCCTACAACATATCCTCTAAAACTCAATAAGTAAGATGACGATGAAAGAGTTCATCACGATCCTCTTCCTCATCCAACTCATTCACCTTCATGGTAGATGACTGACAACTCTAATGCACACAACACTCTTGTTGCGCTACTCTGATCATAACTATGCATAAAGAAATACATTGCCACCTATCAATTTGCTTGCCACCACAAGCTTGCATAGCTCTTCTAAAGATGGAGAAATGAAAGAATCTAAAGCATCTGAAACAAATAGTATTGAGCAAGATATACCACCTATACACAACTCTTCTTCTCTTCTCTTCACTGAATTTCACTGACTGTCTCCACATCACACTCCTTGCCATTACTTCTTCAACTCAATCACATACATTCTTTATAGACAAGATAGATCATCAAAACCTGAACCAAGTTGGCTTGAAACAAAATACACCTTTTGAACCAAAAACACACATGTTGATCCACTCCAGGAGAAAGGGGGACCAAAACACATCTTCCTAAGTCCAATCCATCGATCCACAAACATTGGAACATAACCTACAACATTCCAACATGTAACGTGTCCATATAGACAATTAACGGGCCAAAAAATATTCTCCAATACAAACTACTCTTATTTGGATCTCTACATACTACGGTGAAACCCATAACACATTGAATTACCTTCCACAAATCATATCCAGACCAAAAGGTAGGATTAACACAAAATATCACATCTGACAATGAAACATATTAAAACATTTGGAGAACACAAATATATTTTTGGACCACAAAACTAACATATCCACAATGCCAAAAACATAACCAAAGAAGATAACAACACCAAGCAACATCTGCAACACTTCCCAGACCCAAACACTTCAAGAATAACCAATAGAATAACTACAAAACCAATACAACAAAATATCTCTACACCATAGACTTTCCAGACCAACAACTATCTGAAACAAGTTTGACATCAATGAAAACCACAACAACACATACTTCCAACACTATTGAGTTATTTTTTGACCTCTTTCTCTCCTTGGCCATAATGAGCATGTTCTCTATCTCATACCACTTTCTACCTCAAAAATTAATTGAATGTGATTTTGAATAGAATTTGTGGATAAATTGGCAACTTTGTAGGCACTCCTTTCCTTAAATTAAGAATTAATATCATTTTATTCCCTAACAACTCTATTAGATAAGGCTTACTCACCTTCAATCTATACATTATTATCTGCTCAATTTAAACTAATTTTTCATAGCATCTTGTGTAGGAGTTCAAGATTAGCTCAACACACAAGGCCAACTACAACACAAAGAAATCTTCCACAAGAGAGTATGAAAGAAGTGTGATTACTTGATATTAATATCTATCAGATATGATCAAATGACAATGAATGGGAATATATAACAAATTTTACGTGATCTTTACTTACATAGGCAATGTGAGTGGTGGGATTAAACAAGATGTTGACATGTGTCTTAATCCTACATTATGAGACAACCAATTAGAACAAATTTTGAATGGTGTAGGACACAAGAAGTAAATTGGATACATGACTGACCATTATAACCAACTTCTAGAAATAACACCTAGGGGGTCTAAGTTAACTTTAAACTTGTGAATAGGTCCACACTAAAGAATTTATTAGGACATGAGCTTATCTACTCTAACACCCCCCTCAGGTGCAACTTAGGGAGGAATAAAACCAATGTAAATGATACAAGATGTTTATGACTCCCAAAAAATAGAGTGTGGAAAATACATGTTTTAACCTATTAATATGAGTGGTCTCCACCACTAAAGCCTTCTAATCATATTGTCCCATCTTTACTATAAATGTAGGTAAATTATTTTTCTAGTTCGACCATGGTATCTTCCTAAGAGAATTCCTATAATACCACCCACTAATCAATGAAACTCAATAATTTTAATCTCCACCTCCCTCCTCACTCAAATAAGGTATCCTTTAATATGACTAACTCTTTTGATTCCTCTCTATACTTTTCATTTAGATTATTCAAAGGCATTAAAATGAACCACTTGCTATCCTTGACTAGGCTATAGCTATATTGGTTTTATCATCTTGGATTTCCTCCATGTTGAATTGCTATGGCCTTCTTAAGAGGGCATGATAGACATCTATGGGTATGATGGCATGTACCATCTCATCTTTGCAGGTGCCAATATTGAATCTTACCTTACACCACTCCTTCACCAATTTATGATATCATTTTTGTATCTAATTTATCTACCCTCACTTTTGGAACCAACTTATTAGAGATTTCACTATCCATTTACATATTAGAACATTCTCCCCAATCTCTCAAGCCTTGTAGAAAAAAGTCCTTTGATACACTAACTCTTGGCTCTCTTTGTATAAATACAAAATTACCCTTCTCGCCATGAGAAACTCACCTTTTTTGGGTTCCTTTGCTTTATATTGACTCCTTAATATCTATAGTGATATGTGCATCAATATCTATCTCTTATAACCAATGATCATTGATTATTGAATCTCAATGGATTGCCTTTAACTAAAATTATGTACCACAAAAACCTCTCACACAATTCAAATTTTCCTCAACCCTTATCTAGGATCATATTATCATGTTTATTGATGGTTTAATTTGGAGGTATTTCCCCCTCCCCTCCTTTAATCTTTCTTGGGCTTCGTAGCACTTGATCTACTTTTTCCACCACCCAAATTTTTCTTTAATTTTATAGCATACTAGTATACCTCGTTTATGGTGCAAAGTCGCAACATATCCATTTCCTCTCGAATTCCAAGTTGCACACCATAGAAATATAGTTCTTCCTTCTCTTGATCAATATCATGATGTCTAATGGTTAATTTATAAAAATATTATGTAATCATTTGAAAATCACTTTCGTGTTGCTAAAAGGCATGCAATTTATAAAGCAAATCCAATTTATAGTGCCTAGGAAGGAATTTTCTCTTCAATTTGGAAGAATTCCAATTCCAAAGAGTAATTTTATCCATATTGTTTTTCAATCCGATATTATGTTTTGTACTACCATTATGTGGCATGCCAAGTTTTGATTTAATCTAGGCAACTATAACTATATATGGATCTAAAATATTCCTAAATTCAAAAAAATCATCCATGTTTATGATCTAAGTAATCATTTTTTTAAATTTAGAAACCAATTAAAACTGGTACCTCCATATGTATATTGTGGCCAATCCTTGATAAGGCTTGTAGTGATATTTTTTCTTTGGAGTTAGTGTTAACTACCTTTATATGCTCTCTCTATCTCTCTCTCTTATTCTCCATTACATCATTCCTCCTCTAATCACTAAGGTCATTTTGTTAAAAAAAACTTATCCTTATATTTTCTTCGACCACATCCCCTCTTAATTGTACCTTACCTAAAAAAGTAGGGACTTTATTTGACCTACCTCCCATACTAGCAATCCCAACTTGGCCCACATTAACAATAATTTTTTGGACAACATTTTCAATTATATATTAACATTCTCTAAGAGTGCAACTATACACAACAATAGGAGTAAATGAAGCTCACTTGGATCCTAGGAGATCAATTTTACCACCTGATTTACAATAATATTTGAGAATATAATGAGGAACTAACAAATTGTAGTGACCACCATAATTTTAAAATAACATAATTCATAAAATATACATAATGAAGAATAAATCATTTCCATGTGTCTAGATATACAAGGTTAGAGACAAAAATTTACATATCAACATATGAAGTCAAATTACATAAGCTGACAATAAGATAGACATAAGGAAACATATACCCTTTACAATAGACCACAAGGTCAAATACAATAAATGCATAAGGACCAAATCATGATGACTGTCCACATCACGGGCGAGAACATTGCCGAAGCGTGTTTCCACCCTACCACGAAGTAGTTACACTTCCCCAGAATCTTTCATGACATGAAAGAGACCCAGCCTAGCATGAGGTAGACTAACAATGTGAAACTGGTAAGATTAATGGAATTGTGTGACTAACATGACATATCCACATTCTACACTAATGTAACGATATCATGACACATAAGTGCATATAACACACATACAAGATAGGAACATCAACCTTTAACTATCTTAAGTCATTCTCAGATCTTAGTTCCATCTTAAGCGCAAATATTCCAAGTGGTAACATAACATGAATTTATCTCTTTCACATATAAAACACAGGATGCAAATGTATACATATAAAGATAGAAGCAACAATGCTTTTTTTTACTATCAATTTGAGATCTCAACTTCATCACAACAACATGTATTCCAAAAAGAGAACATAACTCAATATTGAATTTACACACGAAGTCAGTATATTAGAGTCGCACACTTCATTCCATAATTAAGTATATGAGATTCTAAAAGAGAGCTCATCACGATTAGTAACTTTGAAAAGGAATCTTATACATATAATTTAATTAATCATATAGAATCTCATCAAGCAAACATAAGCATATAACAGATACAGAAGCTTCCTGAGCAAAAAGAGTAGATTTGAACACCTATGGCATGCAATCACATAGGTATACATGATTCACATGTCTACCCATCAAGATACCCTAAATCATAATCTACATAAGAAATCTAGAATTCAATAAGGACCTATATGACACGAAATTCCATAATGAATTTATCCAATCCTTAGCTTTTAGAGGCCATCAAAACTATCATTGGTTAATGCCTCATATCTAAGAATAAGTATATAAGATAAGATGATCCACACTAAAATGCACATGATCATGTAAAGAGTTTTAAGAAATAATCCACCAAGAAGAAGGGTCTTGATAATGCCATGTTCTACTATGTCTTTCTTCTCACAAGTATATCAATCAGATAAAAATAAAAATAAGATAAAATAAAATATGATGTCTCTCTCAGGCCTTAACATGCATAACACAACCATAAAAAGCTTACAAATAACTTTAATACTTGATCCTCTTACCCAATGATTAATATCAATTCACATCATTATTTATACTTTATCAATTTAATTCAACATACACTTCAATTGCATATAGAGACTCTTAAATTAGGAACAAAAAAAGTAAGCACTAAATAAACTCTCTTTTGTCCCCATACACAAGAAGTAAGAGCAGTTACAATGCATACTAACATAAACTATTGTCTCAAGCAAAACAACATCCATGGGTATACTGGTCTTGCGAGATGCGGTGCAATCCTCAGAGATGAAAATGGTAATTATAAGGAAATGATTGTTGTTCCTATAGGGATGCAATCCTGGTCTTGCGGGATGCGATGCAATCCTCAGAGATGAAAATGGTAACTGTAAGGAAATGATTGTTGTTCCTGTAGGGAGTCAAACTAACTACAAGGCAGAAGCAATGGTTGCACTCCAAGGTATTCTCCTGGCCAAAAGATGGAATTGTCCCTATCTTTGGATAGAAGGGGATTCTAATAACATCATCAAATGCCTAAAGGGAACCTCTAAGCCTTCATGGACTATCAATAACATAATAAAGGCTGCTAGTTATCTCATCAATACTTTTGAGAAATGTTTCATATCTCATATCTACCATAAAACTAATGGTTCTATTGATTGGGTAGCTAACGTGGCGGTCATTCAAGATAAAATGATCATATGGAAGGGTGAAGAGAACATCCCTGATGACGTCAGATCAATCATTTTTAAGGATTAATACAATAGTTCCCCAAAGATCATAAATGGACAAAGTAATGATGAAACAGATTAAAAGGAGTGCTATGAGTAATAATAATAAGGTCAGTAACATTTATTGCAAGACTTACGCTACCACTTCCCACACTTTCTGGGTATATTTGGTAGTTCCAAGAAATCTCTTGCCTAAAGCTCCTTGCAATTCTTGACCTGCTACTCTGAATAGTGAAAAAATGGGAGGAAATCGACGCCGCTATGAACCCAGCAACTGCAAGGAGTGGAAGCAAAAGGAGGTTGTCTGGAACATTTTGCAAAAGGGCGGGTTTTCAAAGTTTATGGAGAGGCTCCATGGGCGCGACGCCATAGTTAATAATTTCTTTTGTAAAAAATGGAGAAAGGGCACTTTGAAGATGGGAGATCAATCAATCTCTATAGATGAAGACCTCATTGCTCAGGTTACAAGTCTCCGCAGGGAAGGAAGCAATTACTATAGTGACAGGAAATTGAGCAAAGAGGCCATTGAAACATATCTTGAAACGACAAAGGAGAAAAAGCGCTTGGTTAAGCTAAGTAAAACTTACTATCATCCTAGGGCTTTTGTTAAACCATAGAGGGAGGTCTTATTTTCTATAATGCGCTATGTAACTTTGGATGGTAGATTCACAAAAGTGTATGGCTACCATTCTGTTTTGTTGAACCATTTTAGGTATGATAAAAAGGTCAATATCTCATATTTTCTGTTGTGCTCTATGAATGCTACCATTAAGGCTCATAAAAAGAACCCTAAGGGTGATACAACCATGCATCAAGGTCTCATGGTTTTAATTTATGACCACCTCAAATCCAACCAAATTGCCCACCCTCAGCCTTCTATCCCTGAGTCTGAGGAGGAAGGTTCAGACTCTGTTTTTTCTTTGGATGAGGAGTCAGATAGTGATTCGATGAGTGAGTCCGAAGAGAGTCTAGATGACTCTGAAGTGGAAACTGGTAAGAAAAGAAAACATGTGAGAACCAAGCCCTCCTTCTCGAAGGGTAAGAATAAATCTAAAGATAAAGTTCTCCAAATTAGCTCGGAGGAGGAGGAAGAGGTCTCTGAGGAATCTGAGAAGGAACCCCAGTCTCCTCATTAAAAGAAAAACAAAATTTCTATTCAGACAAGGAACAAACCGAAGAAATAGGATTCCAACATTATGGAGCTTAAGGAACAGGTGCAGAGAAAGAACCCGGACTTCGACTAGAATTTGGAGGAGGAGACCACTAGGGAAGGTTTTGAATAGAGAATCGTAAAAGTTGGTAAAATCACTATTGGAGACAACTCCAATAAGGAAAAAGACAATGCTGGTGAGAAATTACCCTCCTCATATCCTCCTCTTGAGGGTTTGAAAGGCTTTGTGAACACCATTGATTGGCTAATTTCCAGTTACAAGAAAGCTGTGGAGGATGCTAAGAAGCTCAATCACAAAGTCCAAATTTTGGAGACTATTAGTTTTGGCGGAGGCAAGTCAATGGTAGAACAGGTTGAGGATCTAACTAAAAAAGTTGCCAAAGCCGAAGAGATCAGAGACTCCTTTAACCCCAGGTTCGAGAAAATCGAGAAAGACCTGACTAAGAGGAAAGATAATGAGATTGGAATGGATCAAAGAATGGAAGAAACTGATAAAAAAGTCAATAAAATTGAAGAAATCCTTAAAAGAATTGTAGAACAAAGCTTAAATATTTTGAAGGCTTCAGCTGGCAACACAAAAATCCTCATTAGCAAAATGGAAGAGGAGAAGGACTCCCTAGAGATTGAACCTGACATGGATGGCACGGGAGAAGTGCAAGGACCTAGAACAAGGACCAGAGGTAAAAAAAAGGAGAAAAAGCCAAAAAAGGACATGGAAGATTTCAAAGTTGTCGCGGAAAACTATGATCAGCTGGTGAGTAAGGTGGAGGAGCTCCTTAAGTTTTTTTAGTTGTGTTGTGTTTTCTCTGGTTTTTTCTTCTCTGTTGTTCCTTTCTTTTGCTGTCCTTTCGGTTGACTGGTTTTTTCCAATCATTTTGTAAGTTGTTCCTAGCAGATCTGGATGCTTTTTGATGAACTATTTTATGCTCCCATGTTAAAGGTTTCGGGTCCTTAAAACTTGTTTTTCTTATTAATCAGAACATCCATGGGTATACTTAAGTCACAAGGTTTAGTGAAGACACTAAAGAGAGATAAGAGTCATCAAAGATAGATCACAAAGAACTTTAACAAAGATGTTTTTAGATTATATTGACAACAATCATTCTCTTTTTTGTTTGCAGCATGCAAATCATTCAATAATAATTATGTTGACGTTATATTTGTAAAATCTATAACCTATTGGAAATAATTTATATCTACAAAGGTAGGTAGTAGATTCTAGATAAATTTGAAGGTCAATGGAAGCTTTGAGCCATACTAGTAAATACTAAATCACAAGCATATACTAAAGTAGTGAGTGATGTTGGCATTGTGTTGTCATTGATGTCAACCGGTATAGGATGGCAACCGGTATGGGAGATGTATGGGCAATGTTATCATTGATGCATACCAGTAATGGTGTCATTGATATCAACTAGCATAGTAGGTCATGGTAAGGAAGAGAATGTCCATCTAGTATAATGATCATTGGAGTCACTGGTACACAAGTTAGTGTTGACTTGTGTTGAAGACATGAAATGGAGACCGGTATGGTATAACAACTGGTAAGTGATATATTGGAAATACATTGTTGCCAATCGACCTATGAGAAAGCAAGGTAAACTATTATAAATATGCCAACCAGTATGTTTTTGGATGTGTGGATGAGAAACAACAAGGCTTTGATTGGATAAAGAAGCAGCCACCAAATGAAGAAGATATCACAGGGTGAAGAGAAGACTCACAGAGAGTGTGTCCAACAGGATCGTGTTACAGATGTTACCTGATTGGCCGTGATAGGTGATCCGTTGTAGGTGGTTGATCTTTGGAAGGAGATCTAATTGGATTTGGTTTGCCTCGAGGTCGATGAAGGAACCTTAGCACACCAAAAGTTTGAATGTTGGTCATGGTGGGAAAAATCAAGTATAAATATGACCTCATGACTGAAGAAGATTGATGATGCTGCAAGCCAGATGTTGAAGAGTGGAGTATGAAAGTGCAGTAGAGAGCCAACCAGTCAGAGACTTCATCTAAGATCATAAAGACTGAGTGTTGGAGGTACAACCGGTGAGAGGGTTTAGTAGTGGCTTAACTGGTAAGATCAGAGTAACTGGTAAACTGCAAAGTGAGTTGCAGAGGTGTGAACTGGTGGTGCTGGAACCTGCAGAAAGGAAAAGAAAGTGTAGTTGTGCTGTGGGAGTGATGGTGAAAATCCGACAAGTTTAGATCTAAGAAGAGCCTAACCGGTAAGGAGAAAACCGACAAAGATTAGAGTGAAGAGTATCGATGGTGGGAAGCAATAGTGCATCTGACATAATAGAGTTCTGGCAGAGAATAGGCAAAGAAGAGAAGAGGCAGAGCAGAGAAGAAGCAAAAGGATGAACCGGTAAGGTTGCAGCAGAGTGAAGGTGAGCAGAGAACCGACAAAGATCTGTATAGAGGTGAACTAGTGGAGAGACATGCATGAGAGTTACAAAGTTCATTTTTAACAAGGAGATTACTTTTGTATTTGAAATATGTTATTGTAATCACTGAGTTGGAGCTTAGTGCAGGGGTTGGTGCTCATTGGGTTGGTGCCCTAAAATTAGGGGTTGGTGCTCCTTGAGTTGGTGCCCTAAAGTAGGAGTGGTACTCCTTGGGTTGGTGCCCTAAATGTTGTAACTGAGTGTTTCATTGTGAGGCTGGATTGGAGCAGTAGACTCCAACAACATTTCTCACCGAGGTTTTTCCCATCTTGGGTTTTCTTTGTACATCTAGTGTTATGTGTTGTCCCTTTTATGTGTGGTTGCATTTGTGTTATCCTCCCATCTAACCGGTATGTTTGCTTTTTGTTAGATCTGTTAACTGGTATACACACATAGGATAGAAAAGGGAAAAATTTTAAACCACTGATTCACCCCCTCTCAGTGGCATCTTGTGTTCAACAATCAGTATTAGAGCCTAGGTTCCTAGTTTATAAGCTTTCTCCAGCTTGGGTAGATTCTGGTATTTGAACACAATGGTTTGTTTAGTGTCAACCCCTACTCCAGTTTTTTATCATTCAAATTATTCTATTTGGAGTTGTAGGATGGAAATATACCTATCCTCTTTAGGGTTTGATGTATGGATGTCAGTAATAAATGGTTGCCCTAGTAAAGTCAGTCCTCCCACCAATTTAGATGCAAAAAGAAGACATCAGTGTAATGATGTAGCAATGAAGGCTATACTCTATGGGTTATCAGATGATGTTTCCTCACATGTGGATAGATGAAAATCAGCAAAGAGCTTATGGGATAGATTGAAGAAGCTCTATGGAAATGAGCCTACCACTGCAAGACCGGTTTGTGAGAGCAAGAAGAGAAATATGTCACATGGGTCTGCAGATGAAGATAGATCAGTTAGTAGCAACAACAACAATGATGAAGAGGAGACTCACCTCTTCATGGCTAAAGAGTTAGAAGATGAGAGGCATGCATCTATGAGTGATCATCCAGATCATTCCTACCGGCAAGATGTATTTGGCAGTGATAGTGAAAATGAAGAAGAAGATGAAACAAAAGTAGATCTTGAAGGAGACCTTGTAAGTGCTCTTGATGAACTTAGCAAAGTAAGAAATGAATACAAGTTATTCAAGAATACCGCAGTTGTGGAACAAAACTGGTTGATCAGATGCCTTGAAGAATCTGAGAAATGTATCTCAGAGTTGAAGACTCAACAAGAAGACACCAATGAGTGCCGATGTAAAGATCTAGAGCCTAAGCTAGAGGCCAAGGATAAAGAGTATCAATAGCTACAAGGAGATATGGAGAATCTCTGAAAAGACCTTGAGAAGTGTCATGATGAGCTCAAGGTGAGGATCCGGTTTGATGGAAGCAGTGATGCCTCAGATAGAATGCTAAAGAAACAAAATCACTCCAAGGATACCAGAGGCTTAGGTTGTGGTGCCTATGAATGCTCCACTAGAAAGAATGTCCCCCTCAAGGACATTATGTTTGTCTCCTCAAATGGAGATAAAAAAGGATAGACCTTCATTGTCTAGAATACTCCCAGGAAGAAGGTTGATCTAACCACAACCGGTGAAGACATGAAACCAAGAAAGAAGACTAGTGCTGCAAGAAAGAGCAACAATGCAGATCCCAAAGGAGAAGGAAATATGGGAGAAGGCAGCTTCACTGAAAGCAAGAACAAAAGAAGACAACATAGAAGACCTCCTACCGGTAGAAGATAAGGAAATGCTACCACCCACAAGACAAAGCAAGTGTGGGAAAAGAAGGGATCATATGGAAGAACTGCAAAAAGTGAACATCCTAGAATCCATCCTCGAAGAAGCAAACATGGAGCTACTAAACTAGTAATATCTCCTCATGCATGGCAGAATAAATTTGTAAGTCATTTTTCATCCTTTACCGACTACTGCTTCTCTTGCAAAGATTATGATCATAGGGCAGATGAATGCATAAAGAGGTCTAGAAATAAGAATGTCGTCTATCCAAAAAGTAATGCACATGGCCATAGTATGTCAAGATGTAGAAACATGCATAGATCTGCTCCTATGCATAATAAGAAGAGTCCATTTGCTACCTCAAGAAATGTAAACTATGCATGTTATATCTACAATGGACTTGGCCATAAAATTCATGAATGCAGGAACAAGAAAGTTCAGTCACATGCCAGCCGACATAGCAACTATGCTCAATATGAAAATGGGTATAGAGCATATGAGAAACAAAGGGCTACATGGAACAAAAGGAGAAATGCCCTTGCAAAATCAAGATGTCCACCGGCTCCGATAATCAGTTACAATAGCATGACCAGAAGAAGATGGTCAAACTGGTTTGATAGAAGGTCTCCCAGTCACGTGTTTGGTACGAACACATTTTATTTCTACAACAATGCTACCGGTCTTGTTGCAGTATCCGGTAGAGAAAGGACAAATCGACAGAAGAAGGTAAGGCCTTCTCCCAAGATTGAAAATGGGAAGAAGAGTGAAGTCAAGCAGGTATGGAGGAAGAGTAGGACCATGGACCAACACTATGCATTTGATGCATAAGTGATATCTCCTAAGGCTTAAAGGAGATGCAAGACCTTAGGGAGAGTAGTACATTGACCATATCTTTCACCCCCTTAGTGGAAGAGGACAAGTTGAAGGACAAGCTACTGTCGGTAAGAAGGAAGGAAATGAGATGGCAAGTGTGTGTAGTTGTTGCCTTGGCTACACACCTACAGATGAGAGATGAGTTACTACCGCATGTGTCTATGAATGGATAATTTTCAATTGGGAACATAAGAAATTGACACCAAAAGATAGGAGTTAGAGAAAAGTGCTCCGATAGAGATGATGGATTGGGATAGGAAACCGACATGTGCTAATATTGCCTAGCTAGTGGAGCCCTCGTGACCCATTTATTGACCTCCATTGAATCAATAATGCAAGGATAGGGAGTGTATTACAAGAACCCCTTCTATCTAGAAAAGATAAACCAACATTAAACTAGTACCACACATCCAAAATGTTTAGTCAACAATGAAATTATTTGAGGAACCTTCGCGAGAAGATGTATCAAAATTCTCATAGCCAATCCTAACCAAACCAAATCACGATCTCCAAAAAAACCACCCTGATCACACACAAGAAAGTAAACCATTAACATGTGCCACATAAAGAGTAATCTACAAATCAAATAAAAAAACCATAATATTTTTTGGTTGATGCAAGATTGTTGATGAGACAATGATTCTCTTGCATCACTCTATGATTAGGTGTGATTAATATTGATGCAAGATTGTTGATATTAAGAGTTTCCCATTGTCTGATTATGTTTTGGATGGGTTTTTAAATGAATTTGATTTCCTCTTGATGATTAAATATATCCATATAATGAATGTAATATTGGAGCCTTAATGTGAGGTCACCCTTTCAAGATTAGGATTTATAATTCAATATGCCAAATATTGAAACAATTAGTTGAAGTTGAAATATTATCATAAGTTTAATATGGTAACCTTGACGTATGTGACTCTATATAAACTTGACTTTCATGCTTGTATGAGCTATAGGATTGTGATTTAAGATCATGGGGTAAATCTATTAAATCAAATTCTTTAAAAAATCAATGATGGATAACTTTCCTCTTTGTGACTACTTGATATAATGTGTTCACTAAAGATTGTATTATTTTTTCATTATTCCTATTGATGGGTTATGCGATAAATTAGAATAT